>NW_023270377.1:40058035-40225936 GCF_011800145.1 Mirounga leonina | reverse complement strand
TTCTTCTTCTTCTTCTTCTTCTTCTTCTTCTTCTTCTTCTTCTTCTTTCTTCTTCTTTTTTTTAAACATATAATGTATTATTTGTTTCAGAGGTACAGGTCTGTGATTCAACAGTCTTACACAATTCACAGCGCTCACCATAGCACATACCCTCCCCTGACTGAAACAGACATTCTGAATGTATCCACTTGGGTCCTACTTTGAAACAACAAACTATATAATATTTTAGCTGTAGATACTTCAGGAGGAAATAAGAATATTTGAGCATTGGTCAGGTAGGAGATGATGCCTAGGAATTAATGTTAATTTTGCTAGGTGTAACAACAGCATTGCAGTTATAAAAGAACATGTTGACATTTCCTTTAGGGATTAGACTGAAATATTAAAGGGTGACACAATATGATGCTTGGGCATTGCTTTAAAGTACTCTTCAGAAGACAAATTTAAACCTAAATGTTTCAAAATATTGATATTTGTCCAATCTGGCTTTTGAGCATATATTGCATTATACTTTTGTTTAGAAACTTGGAATTTTTCATAAAAATAATGTGGAGACAGTATTTGCCACAGATGATAGATGGGCCTAACAGTTATTTTGTAAAACTTCATTTCATCAAGAAAACTAAGAGAGAATATTTGTATTCTTTTTTATGACCTTTAACTTTCCAGGGAATCCAGAACCAGTTGGATCTGGCTTGGTTGCAAACTGGAAAACCTAACTTATATCCAATATTCATGTATTTATTCAATAAATATTTATTGGAAATTCAGTTATATGTCAGGCACTGTTCTAGTAACATCAAAATAGACAAATGCTTTGTTATAATATAGTTCACATTTTGAACAGAGATAGTCTGCTCCATTTATCTTCCCTATAGTCAATTTCTCCCAACATATCTCCATTGTCTAGACTCATAATTCTTAAGCTCTTGTTCATGAATCCTCTATGTCTTATTATTAAATCAGATCAGATAGTCATCAATTTTAAAACAAGGAAAGAGTTTTTATTTCTAGTTGACATGTAATATTTATTTCAAAATCTAATTCCTTGAGGAAAATTAACATTTTAAAATTTTATTGAATTGTAGCTCTGCAAATAAAATAATTGCTATTTCTTTCCAATATGGCTATATTTTTATTTGTGTTCAAGAACAAACAAGTCCAGTAATCACATTCCATCTTTGTCTATAAGGAGTTTCATTTAAGGACATGAGTCCTGATAAATATTGGAGAAAGACTTTTGAGAAAAGATACTCTACTTTGAGATTAATTACTAAATAAAGAATAAACTTAAAAGAGCAAAACTATACATTCACAGGATTTTTCCAGAAAAATATTGAAAGGTACTACTTTTATTACTTTAATAACCAATACTTATATTAATGAGAGTGATACATAATTTGGGCTGCATGATTAACATGTACAGTATATAGTCTATAAACTAAGTTTAATATGAAACAAATATACCAAATACTATCAATATTGGATAAAAACAACATTAGAAATATGTGGATATATACTTACATTTATGAAAAATAAACTTTTACTTTCTATTTTGTCTTATATCAAAACATGGAAAAATTGTAACTGCAGTAATAAAAATTTGCCTCTTATACCTTCACTCAGAAAATTGAATTATTTAACTGAAATTAATGATTTAAAAAATAAATGAAGAAAAGTTCTAACATCAGTTTGATATTTGTATTTGTCATACCTGCATAAACCATGTAATGAAACAGGTTTTGCCATAGATAGAAAATTGAAAATAATATTCCATATTGAAAACCACCCACTACAGAAATATTCACTAAGATAATTCCTACTGATACATAAGCCTTAAAATGAGCATTGTAATACAAAATAAATTTCCACTAAAAAATATTCAATTAATTGACTTAATATCAAGTACTTTTTGCACTGACTGATTAATTTCCATTTTCACAAGTATGAGTGATTTCATAAGCATAAACTTATTCATTTGCCTTAAAGCTTATTTAAAGAGTGTTACTGTAATAAAAATGAACAAAATCACATTTATATAATATTTCCATTATTTTGTATATAATTATTTTAAAAAACTATATCTAGTCTTTCTTGCTTCTCAGATTTGTGAAGACAAAGATTTGTGTTATTTTCCCTTGACAATAGAAGACTTTTTCCAGTAAAGATATATCTGTAGGAAAGTACACCAATATTCTAACTCAGTGTGTATAGATAGATATTTGTATATGTATGTACTTCTAAATTAAAACCTACTGAGAATATTTTTTTAATTTATCTTTTGGTTTTCAAACTGTCAAGATCTATCTAGTCATAGAAGTAATAAAACTGTTAGAAAAAATTTGTTAAGTGTGTCATTCTTGTCTTGCACATCCTTCCTAATTTTGTGTCGGAGGGAGATACTTTTAAATCTCCCATTATGTTAATGGATCACTCAACATTTTTGTCAAATTCTTCCCATTCTTGCTTTATATTGTGTAACTATATTGTGATGTTTATACTGATGCCAATCACAGTGTTTCCGAACTATTTGTTGATGTAAATAAATAGGACTGAACTCAACTACAAAATGGGAGAGACAACTTGATAGGATAAACATTTTTATTTTCACTCGCATGCTGTTAGGAGACACACTTAAACATAGTTGGAAATATAATTTTATAAATCAATTAAAGACTTGAACTGACCATCACTGAGCTGCAGAAATGGTACGTTTCCATGGCAGAAGTGGGGGGTAGAGGATATACTGGGGAAAATCAGCTACTCACCTGGTGGTAGGTCGTTGCACAGGAAAACTTCTACCATGAAGGGCAGAACTTTGTTCTCAATGAAATAAACTTACCCTCAATATGGATTTGCTTTCCTGACCTCAGTGCTTCTGCCAAAGGAACTTTCTGTGGACTTCAGAATGCATAATTCACTGGGCTGTAATTCTACATGGGTATTGCTTCTGACCAAAGAATGCATTTTTAGTAAAAGAAGTATAACTGCATGATCATGAAAATTTTTGCTTATTCTGTGTAATAACTTACCTCAAACTTATAAATTTAAAATGACAAACATTGGGGCACAGTTGGTTAAGTGACTCAGTTGGGTGGCTCAGTTGGTTAAGTGACTCAGTTGGTTAAGTAACTGCCTTCGGCTCAGCTCATGATCCCAGGGTCCTGGGATCGAGCCCCGCATCGGGCTTCCTGCTCATCGGGGAGCCTACTTCTCCCTCTCCCACTCCCCCTGCTTGTGTTCCTTCTCTTGCTGTGTCTCTCTCTGTCAAATAAATAAATAAAATCTTAAAAAAAATAAAAATAAAATAAAATGACAAACGTTTATTTTCCTACACATTTTCTGGAGGTCAGAAACCGAGGAAGTGCTGGTGGTTCTGATTCAGGGTTTCTAGTAGGTATCTCTCATGAGTGTCACTCTGAAGGATCTGCTTCAAATGCTCATAGATCTGTTAGCTGCAGGCTTCAATTCTTTGCTATCTGGGCCTCTCCACTGAGCTGCTTATAACATGACTTCTCCCAGACAAAGTGACAGGCCAGCAGGAAGCCATAGACTCATATAACTTAATCTTGTATGTGACATATCATCACTCATGCATATTCTATTTTTTATACAGAATAACTCTGGCCTGGTATATGAGAGGGAACTATATATGGTACAATACCAGGAGGCAGATTTATTGGGGGCCATCTCAAAAAGTGGTTACCATACTAGTCTTACCTTGTTCCATACATCTTGTAATAGTTGGCCTTTACAACAGTGTTATGAGTTTTAGAAGACTTAGTTATGGCCCTAGTGGGTAGCAATGCATTGTGGGGCAAAATTAAGGCCCTCTGGAATGCAGTATATGCTCTATATCCATAACGAGCATATTGTGCCTCTGCTTACACTGATGGGATTCATGGGTAGAGGGATCAAGGATGGAAACTGGAATGTCTTATCTCACTATTACCTCTTACTATCCACTAGGAAATGTTTGCTCCACAACTTTGGTGTCTGTAAGTGCCAGAATTCAAAAACCTGAATACCAGGAACTCCAATGTGTGAGGGCAGGAGGAGATAGGTATCCTAATTCAAGAAGAGAAAGAGAATTCATCTTTCCTCTGTCTTTTTTTGTTTTATTTGGGTCCTCAAAGTAATAGATGATGCCCACCCATACTGGTGAGGGCAGATTTTCTTTACTAGGACTACTGATTTATTGCTAATCTCTTCCTGGCACACCCTCACAGACACACAGAGAAATGTTTTACAGCTATCCAGACATTCCTCAGACCAATCAAGTTAACAAATAATATTAACCATCAGAGTAATTATGGAATTGTACCGAATATATTTCACAACTTTTGATTTCTTTAATTTTTGTAAAAGAGTGTAGTCACTAAAGTGGGTCATTTCCACAGTGAATTAAGGTACCATAAAAGTGTGAACAGAATTCTTAAAGCTACTAAAAGGGACTTTTAAGATCTTCTTTATCTCACTTAAATTGCAATACAATGTAAAATGTACAATTTTCACATTAATTATTAAAATATGAACTATTAGAATTAACTTAGGTCCTGTTATTAGTTTAAGGTTTTTTTTTTTGCATGGAATGCCAAAAACATTTTTTCCTACAGTGCTCTGCACAGTGTAAATATTTTAATATTTGAGAATAAGGCAGATACTAGTATTAGTAATATTTTGTACAAACATTTTTTTAATTTATAGTTTTTTTTTTAACTTTCAGTCAGTCATATCTCTCCTAAAAGCTAAGAAATATTTACGGGCCTTTCCTGAAATAAAAGGGGTTGTTAAAAAATGCACACATATATAGATCTCATTTTTCCAACTTCCTTTCTAGATAGGCATGAAGAATTATTAATTTTTCTTTATTCAAATATTTGTGTTCACCATTTCTGTAATGTTCTAGAGTAATTCATAGTTCAACTTTAATTATATGACCAAATATAGCTTATTTTTACAATGTCATGCTATATTATTTTATTTCATAGAGAAAATATCTTTTAATAAATTTAAGTCATTTACAAATGTATATATTTCAAATAACAGTTGGATCTATTACAACAATTGCATGAAAATACTCCTCATTTTCATATGAGTAAAGACTTAAGTTTGTCATTCAAATTATATGATCTATCATTTTGCAAAATAATATTGAATTAGTAAAGTGTATGTTACTTAAAAAAAACAGGGACACAAGTCATACACATGTCCCTTATATAGGAAGCGATTTCCTTCCCTCCATAGAGAAAAGAATGGAAAAAAAGGGAGAAAATATCTCAGAACTAATTAAACTATTTATAAATGTAAGACTACTACTATTAATAAAAATAAAGACACGTGACATTTTGATTGCTTACTATTTCCACTTACTCCATATTTTCTTTTTTTTTGTCTTCCTCGTTTTTTTTTAATTATGTTATGTTAATCACCATACATTACATCATTAGTTTTTGATGTAGTGTTCCATGATTCATTGTTTGCTTACTCCATATTTTCATGTTTATATAACAAACCGATTGTAGGTTATGGGATTTATTCCTTCATTATATTGGTAAAGACATTAAAGCTTAGAATGGTTAAAAAATGTTTTGAACCTATATCTCAATCACCCCAGAGCTTTAACTTTGAATTCCTACACCACTGGGCTGTTGACAATATTTATGTAGGGGTTTATGTTTTGCAAATCACTTAAGATAAATTGGTTGATCAATACAATATAATCTTGAGCTAATATAAAAGGTATGATTATTATCATTTTATAGATGAAAAACATTAGTCCTAAAGAATTATTCCCCAACCCTCTCCTCCTCAAAAAAGCATGGCTTGTAAGTGGCAATACCAATAATGAAAATCCTAAGATAGTGACTCTTTCCTCAGAATAACATTTCAAAAAGTACTTTAAAAAATAACAATCTACACTTTAGATTTCTAGCCTCCAGATATTTTGGGGGGCAGGGAGGGGAGGTTTCCAGTAAACAGGTAAAGTCAAGATATCCCATGTTAAATATAAATACCTCCTAGAGCGTAGACAGTCTTCAGTGGTGTCCTATCATCTACCCAGAGGAGAAAATACCAACAGTTCTGAATTTCTTGTAAGGTTATTCACAACCTGACCTTGGCCATCTTCTTATCTTTGTCTGCTGTCACTCTCACAAACCTTCACTTCTTAAATATATTTTCAGCTTATTCTGCAAGGTTTCAGATTCATCTCTAAGGTTTCAGAAACTTCTCACTGGCCTGAAAGCATCTTGAGGATATGGACAGCATTCTCATAAAATAGAGTCTAGTAAATAAATATGATAGGAATTCTTACATTTATATTTCTATTTGAACTTATTCAGAGTCATTATCTTTGCCTACATCAAGAGGTATAAAACAAAATAATTTTCCATTTGATTTAAGAAAATAATCTAGGCGGGTTCAATAATAGATCATTTATATCTATCATGCTGTGGGGTAGTAGGAAAAAAAGACAGAAGAAAAAAATCAAGAAAAAGAATATTTTAGGCAGCAAGAATACCAGGTTTAAAGACATGGAGGTGTGAGAGAAGTTAGTGATTTTGATAGTAAGTACTTTAGAATGAATGTTTAGTACTTTAGAATGAATGAAATGAGACTAGGAAACTAAAGACCAGAACTTGAGAGGCATTGTATTTAGTGCTTTTCTGTAGATATGAATGCCATTGAAATGTACTTATTCTATAAATACTATATTTTAGATACATTCAATGATAAAGAAGTATAAATATCACAATACCTACCTAAATAGAATGAAATAACATTATAAATAAAAATGTAGCAACTCCCAGTTGTAGATCTTATTTCCAAAATATAGACCTTCATTAATACCTTAGAAAGCAAGTCTCTAAACATGAAAAAGAGGGAATATATCCATCATATAGCTATAAAGACACTGTGTTTTTAGAAATATAGCTAGTTTTTATTTAAGCCTAGCAATTAACTCAAATGAAATTCAAGCATAACTTGACTTTTGTGAATATGCCACAATAATTCCACATGTACTCTTTGAAAAGTGAAGTGTATATTGATTGTATTTTGGAAAAGTGGTCAATGTTTATGTCTGAAAGGTTAACAAAGAAAATGATGATATATCTAAAAATTTAACCTATCATTTGCCTAAATTTATTTATTAGACCACCTTAAATCCTCATATTTTATAAGTACATTTAGATCATGGGATATAATAAACCAAAATTATTAGGATCAGAGATATTTAGTATAAAAGTGAGACTCAGATTTACCTCTAAAAGGCTTATGAAAATCACATGGAATTAAAGAAATATTATAAATTGTAGAACTAGACAAAGAGAAGAATAGCTGAAAAAGAATCTTTTACTCACTATCGTGAATTGAAAATGAAAAAATAGTGTTAAGAGGCGAATTATATTTCTCTAAATGTTCTTTTGCTTTCTGTTGTTTCAGAAGCCAATTTTATGACTCAAAGATGGATCCTAAATTACTATCATTTGTACTTAGCATTTACTACCTGTTTGTAGAACTTAGCATAACACCCAACACATTCTAGGATCTTATTAAGTTTATATTTTGATAGTTGTATATTTTTTTGAAATTTATACTAATGTTATCATTTTAATATCTACATATTTGAATAGAATTACACACATCTAATTGACCTAAATGTTATTCAATCCACTAACTATACTTGATGTACACTTACATTCGTGTACTTCTTAGTAGAAATTCCCAAATTCACCTACACTCCAAAAACTCTTGATTTCCAGGGCTCAGAACGTTTGATTTAATTCAGGGTCCTCATTTCAGAGATAAAGAGGTAAAGCTGAAAACAGTTGATCAAATAGTTATCATGATACTGCATAATTTGAAAAATTATCAAGATTTCCTAGCTTCTAGCTCTTGCCCTTTCTGTGATGTCATTATGTCATGATGCTGTATTTTGTTTGGCACCTATTTTAGAAGCATAGCATTTACTAAGTTTTATTACTAGGATTGAGGTTCCCAGTTTGGAGTGTATCCACCAAAGAGAAAATTCATCAGTTTAAGCACTAGTGTTGGGACACCTGGGAGATAAAGTTCCTATATATGATAAAAAACAAATAAAATGGCATTTGTTCAGTTACCCATTAATTTATTGAAGAAATATTTATTAAGTACCTACTATGTGTTAGATATTGTTTTAGGGACTGTGATTACAGCTATTAATAAAATCCCTGCCCTCACTGAACTAGACAAATTAAGACAGATAATAGACACATACTAGATTATTAGATGATAATAGGTGTCAGGAAAACTTACAGCTGAAAGTGGGACAGGCAATATCACGACGGTATTCACATTTTTATTGAGAAAGTTGGTAAAAGCTGTGCTAAAAAGGTGATATTTAAAAAAAGGCTCTAATTAGGTGAGTAAGTAAGCTATGTGGTTATCTGGGGGAAGAGTATTCTAGAGAGAATATCAAGAGCACATGCCTTAAAGTAGAAACAATTTTGTAAGAAACACAAGGGTAACCTGGCTGTTGTAGTCTAAGTGAGGGAAAAGGTGCAGGAGGTGGGGTCAGAGAGGTAAAATGGAGCAAGACCCTTCTGCAAAACCCTATACTATGTTTTTGTTTGTTTGCTTTTTGGGTTATTTTTACCTGTGATTTTGTTCCAAATGGGGCAGGAAGCATAGGAGGGTTTTGAGCAGAGAAATGATATGGTCCAATGGACATTTTAATAGGATCACACTGTGGTTGTGCTGAGAACAGAGTTAAGGGGATAATGGGGGAAAGAGAACAGTTAGGAGGCAATGTGATAATTTCCTGCCCAACTGCAGTGAAGGATGATAGTCCTAAAGATAATAAGAAATATTGGTAGGAAGTGTTTGGTTTATGGGTTCAGTGTTCTTCTGCAAATATTCTTATCATACACTATGTTCTATAATAATAAACACATGCAGGTTTTAAAACAATAAACACTGAAAATATAAAATGTCAAATTGCTTAGTGATTATATTAACTCAGGCAAATTTTAAAGGTTTTAAATGTAAATGTATGCTTATATTCATATTATAAATTGTAAAATGAAATGTCTTGTACCATTGATTTATGTATCTGTAAATACCATATGAGTATTTTTTAATAACCAACTTAGTAACTCAAATATATTTTTCTTAAATAGAATTATTTTCTGCTTCGTTTTTGGTTATCCACACAGAGTAAGCACATCTTTTAGAATGCAGGAAACTGCTTAATATACATTTTATTCTAAACACAAACTTATATGAAATGAGGAACATTAAAAAAATAATTGTGTTTAATAAAATGATATTCTGAGAAACTGAATATTCAGGACACATCAAACATAAACATGAATTTTGCTGGCTCATTCATGACTCCAAAACACAGTTTAGGACCTTTATCTGCTTTGAATGGAAAGGGTGTTTCTATGTTACTGTGACAGCTAGACCAACCCTGGACCTTCAGATCAAAGCAATTTGCTATAGCGCTTCAAGTTAAGTCTAGACTTGCGTCCACAGTAACAGAAACAACACATTTCATCCTAGTTTGTACTTACACTTGTTTTTGTTATTGGGGGTGGTGTAGTTATTTGTTTTTGTTGTTGTTTTAATTAGATCCAATTAATGATTTTATTTTGGATTATTGCTTCACAGACTGGGGTCGCTTTCACTGAATCTGGCTCAGGATGCTCCAACATTTTAAACATAACCACAAAAATGCAGAAGTGGCATATTACAGCTTAAAATGTTAGCATAGTCATTGCCATGCGGGATTTTATTTCACCTGGACTCTAGAGAGTGTAAAGGAGGTCACTTGAAAAACCAAGCCTATCAGGTGCTGGCTCATGTCATCATAGAGCCAAAATCATGGTCAGACCAGTAGAAAACCCAGGACTACCTCTTTGTGGGCCTATAGCCAATCAGAGTGACCAAAAGACCTAATAGTCTGACATACAGAAAAGGATGCTTGACTAAAGGTATTTATGGTAGAGTCTTGGTGACTAATTGAATTAAAAAAAAAAAAAAAAAGACAGGAATGCGGAATGACTGACACAATACCTTACTTATATCTCTACAAATTGGTGGTGTTATGTAAATAATTTATCCTCTCAAAAGGGGCAATTTTACCATGAAAAGCCTTTATTGTATCATATGTACTAAAGTATATCAACACATACTAAAGTCATTGGCATTTTATTAGCAAGAATTTAGTTACTGTATTTACTTTAAGTGCTGAAATATGCTATAGAATTCATTCATCTGGTCACTTTCCTCTTATCACCCAGTCTCTATCAACAAATATGTTTCCTTCTATTTTATTACATAAGTATCTTATTTTCTTGCCTTAACCAACCACTCTACCCTGAGAATCTACTTATCATTTAACTGAAAGGAAAAAATAGAAATTCAAAAGATAATCTGTATGTAACTTGTCATAAAAACCTGATTTGGATTAGTTATTATTATAATAAAATGGTGTGAAAGATTTCAGAGAAAGTGAACATTTATATTGATGTCATTTGCAGAATCATTTCAAATAAAATTAATAAAGAAACAAGTATTCTGCAACTGTTCATTTTAACCCTAGTTTGTTTTAAAAGGAAATGATAACTATTTAAATGCTGGGTTAGGTCATTAAGTACACTGAAAACAGGGGTCAACATGGAACAAACAACAATTCATTTTTAGATCAAGGTTCCAACACCAGGGAATGTTCCAAGAAGCATTTCATTTTCAAATGAATTCCTTTCACTTGGACCAAAGGTCAGCAAGCTAGCATTAGTTAAAGAAGTCTCAGCTGCATCAAAGTTAAATAACAACCAAAAGTCACCCACAGCAGTGTCTCTCTAATCCATAGATGTGTCCCCAAGGGTATCAGGCCAAAGAAGAAAACAGAAATTTGTTAAAGGTGCTAACAATAAGTGCTGTGATCAGCGAACATCTTAGGCTGAGAGCTGAGGATAAGACGCTTTTTGGTTCTCCACACAGAAGAAAAAATTCTATTTAAGCACAGCTGCCCGTTGAAGTAAAGGCATGTATTTGGAATTGATCAATCTGTATAACACAACATAGTCAATTAAGTAATGCTTAGAATCCAGACATAAGAAAATATTAAACATAAGAAACTTTATATTCTTTTAAAATTTCTATGGTCATGATATAATAGTCAACCTAAAGCATACACTGACTTTTAGGTGAATTTTTTTAACAAGTGAAAAGTCTTCCAGTGAAAAGCTTTTGCATGCTGTTGAAAACATCAATACCACAAGCTTGGGTTGGTATTCTCAGAGAAATAAATATTGATTTCCCTTCTCCATCCCTTACCAATGGCAGGCAACTATCCTGATTGCTCTATTTTATTGTTAACAATTGACAGATTCTGTTAGCATTGGATTTTTATTGTTTCATTACACTCTCTTCTCAAAAAAGCATTTGTGTTATTTTTGTCATAGACAAGACAAAAGTGAGGCTGAAATTAATGTAGCACCCTTATACCATAACTCCTTTTTCAAGTATGATATATCTAATTTTGGACTTACTACCACTGACTTTGCAAGGATTTATTGAAAAGTAGTCTGCTTTCCTATTATATTCTTTTTTAGCAAATCGGACCACAAAGCTATCCAAGTTTATGCAATGATTAATTGGCACCAAAACCTGCTCAAAAGATTCATGTGAATGAGTTTAAACATACTATCCCTTACTTGGTTCCTGATAATTGTTACATGGTGCCTTGGCTAGTTGGATGTTGTCACTATCTTTAATGTTAACCATCTTTGGACAAATTAACTAACATAATCCAATATGTGCACAGACATTGGCTTGATCTATTGGGTTTTATTTTTCATTACCTCTGTATGCAAATCTGACTGAATAATTTAGAATAAATATTAAAACAATATTGATCTAATTCACCAGACTACAATTCATTTCTATGTCAAATGGATGAGTTCAGGAATTCATTCAAGTGCAAAATGACCTAAGGAAATGACCCAAATGCATAAAAACATTGATATGTTGTTATAAAAGTATTTTTTAAATCTCTAATTTAGCAATTCTAATACAAAAACCTAAAAACTATTCATGAAAAAATATTTTACCATTATGTTATTGTTTATCATAGCCTTTCTCTAAATAAAGCTGCTTGAAGACTATTCCAAAAAATACTCCCATACAAAATGTGTCTGCAAAGATTTAGTTTAGATATTTTAATAGTTCATTATGCTTTGCTGGCTTCTAAGGCTCTATACTGGATTCCACACAAGGAAAAAAATGCAAAATCAAAACTCCATTATTATTTGCTTTATAACTTGTTGAGAAAATTAGAGAATTTTGTTTTAAAACTTGATTGAGACTTTTTGCTAAACATGTGTAAGTTTATCAGTTTTCAAAGGATACAAATGTAGAAGGCCACCCAAAGATGGGCCATGCCAGCATGAAGATGATTTTGAGATGATGGCAATCGAGACCCTGTGGGCTTAAGAGAAACTTTTGCCCCTCTCTTAACTATACAGAAGAATCTAAATTGGGGATTTCCCAAAATAAGGGTTTTTAGCAGAGATAAATTTTATCTGAGTAACCCATCTAGATGGCAGGGCAAACATCTAATTACCAAATGTCTACTCTCCTTAAATATTGCCGTCCTCTCCTCTGGAGTCCCTGCTCCCTACCCCATCTTCTTAGTTCAAGATGACATATATGCCTCATTTTGTCTTTGAAATTTCCATGGATTTTTTGTACATACAATTATTAAATTTGATTTTCTCCTGTTAATTTGTCTCATGTCATTTTGATTCCCAGTTCAGCCAGAAGGATCCTTAAAGGGGATGGGAGTTCTTGTTCCCTGACAGGAGTATTATACAAATTAACCAGCTTAAGATTTATATAATCAGTTTATTTTGTAGCTTTAAAGTGGTCATAGAGTCTAAAATATACTTAGTAATAGTTTTGACTGAACATAACACTGATAGCCACAGAAAATTAGACAGGAAGTGACTAGGAAGGTAGGAAATTTTAACAATTTTGTGCATCAACTGAACTATGTAAAAAGATGGAAGTGGACGAAAGGAAAAAGTGATGAATTATTCCACAATATCTTTTTTCTTGGATAAATATATATGTATAAACAGAAGGTTTTCCAGGAGATTAAAATCTCAAAATAATTACTGTGCTAATCCAGACTGAGAACATTTGCTTATGAATATTTTATAATGATTATGTAATTTCAATAAAAATATTACCACATACATACTCTAGAAAATGTCTAGAGGGTCAATTTACTTATTAAACATTATATAACATTGAAAAAAGGAATTAGTAAATATAAACTATGCACAAGCATTTTTGTCTTTTTCTTATCATAAATATATTTCTACTGTGAATTCATCTACAAGGCAAATAAAGTGATCAATGATGCTTCAGATTGCTTATTAATTTTGACAGCAACATTTTCTCTTCACCAGAGTAATTCATCAAATTATATTAATGATTGAATTTTCTAATCTATAGACTTTCAAATATTCTTAAAATAGAATATACCCTGTGATTCCAATTTAAAGAATTAATCTGTGCACAAAGATTCAAAATATCAAACAGAATAGCAAAGACTGAATACCAGTTAAAAGAAAGATATAAATATAGTAATATATTTCTTTTAGAATTTGAGTTATCTAAAAACACTTTATTATATACTAACAACTCCAGTCCTATATCTTCTTTTAGCTGGTATTCAATCTTTGTAATTTCATTATGTATGTGAACTTACAAGTTCAACACTTACCCATATGCATGTATAAGGTGGTTTAAAAGTAGTTAAAAATTGTATCCATAAATAAATAAATGTAAATAAGTATTAATATTTTAATATTTATAGATTCAAGTTAAAAATTTTAAAGTTGTGGTCCCATGGCATCCACAAACATACCTAATACACCTGTGAAGTGTGCACCTGTTGCTTGAATTTACCTAATCATTCAACTTAAGGGATCCAACAGTTTGAAATCATATTAAGTAAACATTACTATTTTTTAAATGCAATCTAGTCATTGCAGTGTTTAGATTTAAGAGAACTTTTAGTTAAAAACAAATCACACACTTAAATATGTATAAACTAAGTAGATCATATTTTAGGTTTTCATGTTAGTTATGTGTTAATATTTAGATTTTTATTTGTTTGTTTATTCACTCCCTAAAGCATACCTTCCTAAGTGTCTATGTAAGCATGGGATCTAGATTATAATTAGCATATAATTTTATTAAAGCATCTAAACAAACAAAACACTGAATGAAAAGTACACTTGAAAGAGTAAATTGACAGAATTTCCTTTTTTTATTATGTTTAGTTAGTCAATATATAGTACGTCGATTGTTTTTTGATGTAATGTTCAACGATTCATTAGTTGTGTATAACACACAGTGCGCATCACAACACATGTCCTCCTTAATACCCACCACCCCATCCCCCCACCCCCTCCCTTCTGTAACCCTCAGTTTGTTTCCCAGAGTCCAGAGTCTCTCATAGTTTGTCTCCCTCTCTGATTTCTTCCCAGAATTTTCTAAAGCCATAGTTCAGTAAATAAATATACCTATGGAAAAATAATTGACACCCACAAACAAAATTTTCACTTTTTGTAACTATCACTCAACTATTACTATCACTTAAACTCAGATCAATCTAAATCCAAGCAAGAAGTTTCTAGAATTTTTTTAAATGTAACCATTGCTGTTCAGTGAGTTATGTAAATATTAGTTAACTTTTGCTCACTGGGCCATAAAACACAGTCATATTAACAGTACTTGCTTGATTTAGATTATTATTTTTTTAATTTAAATTCAATGTAGTTAACATATAGTGTATTTTTAGTTTCAGGGATAGAATTTAGTGCATATAACACCCAGTGTTCATTACAACATGTGCCCTCCTTAATGCCCATCACCTAATCACCCCATCCCCCCACCCACCTCGCTTCCAGCAACCTTCAGTTTTGTTTTAAAATTTGTCTATTTTTTCTTTTATTTCATTATAAATGGGCATATTTAAGATACCAGCAATGGAGTATGATATAATAGCAGAAATATAGTGGGTTATATAAAAACAAAAGCAAATAGATTTCCCCACTCTGGAGGAAATAGCATGAAAGTATTGCAAAGCAGGAAAAGAATACTAATTAGATATGAAATGAGCCCTTCATAGAAAGCTTTAAAGGCTATGATGGGAAGATTTTATTTAATTTGTGAAAAGATATGTTGCCACTAAAGGATTTGTAATTGAAAGTTTATCCATTCAATATTATACTGTGATAGATGCCCTCGGTTTTGTTTCGTTTTGTTTTCATGAAGAGTATATTATGGAAGGAACAGGAAGATTAGTGAGAAGTAATTTAAGAACATAGTGCTAGAATGATACCTGTGGCTTTTGAAATTGAGAGGAAATGTAGAATTATGCAAGTATTAGCTACAACTACCAAATTTATTTGCTTCATTTATTCTAGTGTGGGAATAGGATAGGCATAGAATAGACATTTCTATTCCAAAAGGAGAATTTCTATTCCATAGGTCTGGGACAGTGGTGGCTGTGGAAGCCTTGCCAAATTCTGGGTTACCTTTGAGGTCATTCTTCCCTTATCTTGAAGAATAAGGCATGTTTGTAGTCAGAGAGCTCTACTGAATGATCCTGTAGAATCCCAGAAGTTCAACAATCTCCCTTCATTTTGTCCCATTTTCGTCCTCTTCAGGCCAAGCTAGTAGTGTTCCTACTGTTATAAAATTCTCAAAAATCTTGCTAGCTTCCTATGCAAATCAGAGAGATTTAAAACCATCAGACTAGAGGGTTATCCACAGTTCTTTTCTAAATAATCTCCTCTCTATTCTTGGCTTCTGCTAAAGCGATTGATTGGCTCCATGAACCACAGTTTAATCCATTTAGCAAATGAGCTAGGACACAACCTTGGTGATCTCTCCAGGACATGCTTTCTCCCTTTTCGCAATATGAATGGACTGTGAATTTTCCAAATCTTCAAGTTCTAGTTCCTTTTTGTTTCACAATTCTTTCTCCAATTTATTTCTCTTCTGTCACCTTTTACTATAAGCAGTAAGGAGAAACCAGGCCAGGTCTTCAACACTTTGCTTAGAAATCTCTGCTAGGGCGCCTGGGTGGCTCAGTCGTTAAGCGTCTGCCTTCGGCTCAGGTCATGATCCCAGGGTCCTGGGATCGAGTCCCACATCGGGCTCCCTGCTTGGCAGGAAGCCTGCTTCTCCCTCTCCCACTCCCCCTGCTTGTGTTCCTGCTCTCGCTGTCTCTTTCTCTGTCAAATAAATAAATAAATAAATATTAAAAAAAAAAGAAATCTCTGCTAAATATTTAAGTTCATCTCTTATAAATCCTACTTTTCACAAAGTACTATAACAATTAGGCTAAGTTCTTTGCCACTGTGTAACAAGGATCACCTTTCCTCCAGTTTTCTATAAGGTATTCCTCTAACATGCATTTCAAAACTCATCCAGGCTCTACTCATTACCCAGTTCCAAAGCTGCTTCCACATATTTAGGTATTGGATAAGGAAACACTCTACTTCCTGGTACCAAAATCTGTATTAGTTTGCTAGGACTGCTGTAACAAAGTACCACAGACTGTGGCTTAAATAATATAAACTTATTTTCTCATAATTCTGTAGCCTAGAAATCTGAGAACAAGTTGTTGGCAGGCTTGGTGTCTTTAAGCTTCTCTCCTTGGCTTATAGGTGGCTGTCTTTCCCTGTGTCTTCACATCATCATCCCACTGTGCATGTCCGTGTCTAAATTTCCTCATCTTATAAAAAAACCGGTCTTATCAAATAAAATCTGTATTAGTCAGAATTCTCCAGAAAAACAGTGTCTGTGACTGTGAATTAATAAAATGTATAAACAGTATATACATAGTTAAAATAATTATGTTGCGGGCGCCTGGGTGGCTCAGTCATTAAGTGTCTGCCTTCGGCTCAGGTTATGATCCCAGGGTCCTGGGATCGAGTCCCACATCGGGCTCCCTGCTTGGCAGGAAGCCTGCTTCTCCCTCTCCCACTCCCCCTGCTTGTGTTCCTGCTCTCGCTGTCTCTCTCTCTGTCAAATAAATAAATAAAATCTTTTAAAAAAATAAATAAATAATTATGTTGCTTCCACACAGGTAGTATTTTTCTTGACTTGTATGGAAGGAAATGTGGAAGAGAAGATTCCTTTTAGAGAACCTGCTACTTACTAATCATTGTCCCAAAAGCTTTAGACAATTTCATTTCTTATAATCAATCTAAAGAGTAAATATTCTTTTCTTGTTTTGAGGGTGAAGAAATGGAAGTTTAGCAAATGTATACACTTTTCCCAACCCCAAACATGGTGATAAAATAGAGTTCTTTTTTTAAATTGATGTTGTCATTATTATTGCTACAAATAACTCATAAGTCTGACTAACTCTAGCAAAAGGTATAAGAAGGAAATAAGGTAATTCATAGAATAGAAGGGAAAGGTGAAATATTTCTCCATTAAAGACAGGAGCTTAAATAAACCTAACATAGAGTTAGGTAGCCAGAATTAACTATTGGTCTCCTGACGACTGTTTTGGGGGTGCAAAAGCTCCAAACGGTTCCATTCTTTCTGTCACTCAAGATTTAAATTCCTAAGCAATAGGTATTGAGTAGTCTTGCCTTCTTCGTATATCCAACCACTGGTTAGGGGATAGAAGAGTACTTTGAATAAATAGTCCCACCAAAATGGTTTATAAATGGGAAATAAATTAATGGGAGAATTAGAATGGCAAAGCAGAACTCAACTGAAGTGCTATTACTGAAAGAAGGAGAAGAACAGTGGCCATGAGGCAGACAAAACCCATAAATATCTATGTGCTGCAGCTAGTAGTTGTAAAGATAGAATTCTAACCAAAGTTCGGATAAAGAGTCTGTTAGATTTTCACTGAATTTTTCTCATGCTCAGTAACTACTAATCAGTTTATTTTTTGGTTGAGAATTAAGATTTAGTATACCACCCACCAGAGCTCAAGTATTTTCCACATTGATTATTTTTTTATTGAGGTATAATTGACATATAACATTATCTTAATTTTGGTTGTACAATGTAATGATTCAATATGTGTATATATTGTGAAATGGTCACCACAAGTCTAGGTAACATCCACCACCAAACATAGTTATAACTGTTTTTTCTTATGATAAGAACTTATAAGATCTACTCTCCTAGCAACTTTTAAACATGCAGTAAAGTGGTATTAACTATAGTCACCATGCTATGCATTACATCCCCAAAACTTAATTACCCATCCCATACCCCTTCACCTGTGGCAACCACCAATCTGTTCTCTGTATCTATAAGTTGTTTTTGTTGTTGTTGCTGTTTTTAAGATTCCATATATAAGTAAGATAATATGGTATTTGCCTTTGTCCACTATAAAGATTTGATATCAAAATATCTTTTAATCTTCTTGAGAGTAAGAATCTTAGTTTCTGCAATAAATGAGATACCAAAGATTGTATATATTTTTTATTTTAAAAACAATAGGATAGCAAATCACTGTCAGAAGAAATTTTTCTAAGAACCCTCTTGATGAGAACATTAACCTTAGTATGTTGTTAGGAAAGAATTCTGATTGAACCCTTAATCACCGAGTACAATATTTCCCTGGAAAAACAGTCCTTAAGATGTCACTGAAAATGAATAATACTTAAAATTGTAATTTAATCACCATCTTTTCAATGTCTTTCTATCTACATAACTTCTACTTTAGGAATCTTCTTATTACTTATAAATACAGATATACTTTGACCTCACATTGTCAGTTTGACCTCACATTGTCAGTTTATCTCATGAATAGAGGTTATAAGATAATGTCATTTTTATTCCAAATTTACAAGCCAATATTTTTCTTTCAATATTATTCCACCCATAACTTTTATAATCTAGTTTAGTTTGATGTTTATAATACCATTCACATCTTTGCAATTAATTATCTTTTATAATAACTATCATGAATTTCGGCATGACTTAGAAGGAGAAGGGATTTAAAAAACAAACACTTTTTATACTACTTGGATTCATTGTTTCTAGTAATATATCTAATAGTTCATAATATAAGACATTCTTGCTCCTGTTCAAGTAGTGTTTCTAAAACTGAAACTTGGTATATCTATATAATTGCTATTATAGTCACAATAGATCAAGAACAGTATGAATATATATAATGGTCTTACTGTTATGGGTCGAATTGTGTCCCTCTAAAAAAGATATGCTATAATCTTAGTATGAAGTACCTTGACTTACTGAATGTGCCTTATTTGAAAATAGAATCATTACAGATGTAATTAGTTAAGATCCTGGAGTAGGGTGGGCACTAATCCAATATGACTGATTTCCTTAGAAAAATAATGGTCATGTAAAGACACAGAAATACATATGATGAACAGCATGTGACTATGAAGGCAGAAATTGGAATTATGTATCTATAAGCTAAGGAACAATAAAGATTTCTGACAAATCACCAGAGGCCAGAAAGAGGTTAGAAAGGATTCTTCTACAAGTTTTATAGGGAGCATGACTCTGGTAATAGCTTCCGTTCAGACTTCCAGCCTCCAGAATGTGAGACAATAAATTTCTGTTGTTTTAAGCTATGAAGTTTGTGGTACTTTCTTACAGCAGCTCTAGGAAGCTAATACACTATTATAGAGAGCATCAAAAATATTGGACCTGAAACTCAACCAGACATGACTCCTTTTAAATGTATATCTTGAAAGTCAATGACTAACAAAGCTTTTTAGATTCTCAAGTATTAGAACTAATAACTGTAGAAGAGTTGGATACAATCTGTGGTACAATGGCAATGCTCATAAAAAATCAGAGAACATGTTGAAACAAACATGGCATTATATTGTAACTTTCAATAAAATCTTTCAATTTTTTGTTTTTGGATCCATTCCCAGCTTCTTAACATGACTTATAAAATTATTCAGTGCTTGGCTCTTTTGGCTCACTTTCTCACTTAATATCTTCCTGGGCTTTCTCTTGATGAGTTCACCAAGTTCCCTTTCGTGTCTAGGCTTTAAACATTCCTTTCTCTCTGAAGTAGTCTTTCCTCTCTCTTCATTTAGCCCCTCTTCACTAATACATGCTAAAGAAAAATATATATATATTTTTTGTGACATTTGACATTTGTTAAAGATAATAAGGCAGACTTAATTCAGAGCCATTGTGATAGGTATAGTGACTACTGCAATGAGATTTCCCAGTGGGGAAGATTGGACTCAGCCCCAAATACTGGATGAGCAAGTGGGAATTTACAGCCCACTTATATAGGAAGAAACAGAATTAATGGGGTTCTTGCTAAACAGACCTAATAGGATTCTTGCTGAAGGCAAGCCAGGGTGATCAGACATTGCTTGGAGGATGGTGAAGGTTGGGGAACCTGATCAGATATGGAGGGTGGTCAGATATGGAAGACTGGGGGTCTAACCAGTTAAAATGATTTAGTAGAGTTCTTGCTAAAACTGGGTTTTACAAGGAATTACAGAGATGGACCAGGAGAAGGTTCAGGAATCTGACTAAATTTGATCAAGCAAAGAATCTTTGTCATATAATGTCATCCAACAGGTACCTATTTAATTCTTTTTCCCTCAGACTTTCTTAACTACTTCTTCCTCCCAACCCATACTAGATTAAGTATCTTGTTATATTTTCTCCTTACATATCTCTCTTGTAATTCTGTCCTTCCTCTAATAATATTCATCACACTTTTCACAACATACACATTCCCTTTAGAAGAGGACTTTTTTTTTTTTAGGACTTTTGGTCTTAGTCTTAGCTGAAAATCTAGTACCTTACAAATTTCTGGGCACAAACTTGTGTACTCAATAACTATTTGTCAATTTAATGAAAGCTGTGGTTCTACAGAGTTTCTCCAAATATTTGTAGGGAAATGTGAAAATCCTTAAATATCTATTAATAAAGAAGATCCATATGCATGAAAACATCCATTCTGGCACATAAGAGGCCTGGGATCTAAAACCTAACAATGACAACCTTCAACACAATGATATCAAATTCTGGAGGTTCATGGATTTTTCTTTTTCTCTCTGTATCTCCTTTGCTTGACAGGACCATAAAAATAATTCTATATTTTCTATAAAGTTAGCATAAATATAATAAGGCAGAGTAGATTATTCCATTCTTACTGGAAATGAAACCTATGCTTCCTCTTCAACATGCTATAGTATGCTGGTTTCTGATAAGCATGTTCTTTAAAAAAGAAAATAAATCATTTTTATGGGAGTTAGCCTCATGTTTATTTCAGATGGCAAAATGCTGAGAAGAACCCCATGTGCGGTAACACAGTGTGGTTACATGGCTAAAACTGAGGAAAACTTCCCTTTGCTCGACAGCAAATCACTATGATATGCATTACTGTATGATTCTCTCTAGTGTATTCCAGGATCAGGAGATTTGTGTAGTCAATGTTGTGGGTTAATGAACTAAACTCTCACATTAAGAGATCATATTTCAAGTTATTTGTGCACTGTATATTTTATGTATAAAATAAATAGATAATTGTTCTGTGATATTAAATTTTGTCTTCATTATCAGTTATCTTTAGATTTAGGTGATTATTCACATTAAGGTGTAATTGAACTTATCACCTTGAAATTTTTAGCCACATTTAAGTATTTGTCAGCTTATACTGATGATACCCAGAGAAAAGAAGCTTGGAATTAAAAAAGATTATTTTTAGTAAGAGATTCTCATGGCTATAAAATGGTTCTGGAAAATAACATTTAGATAATATCTACATGAATACATGGTAAGAAATAATAGTCTTTCTTTAAAAGTTCTTTTAATTTACATTTGGTAATAAATGGTTAGGAAATGGTTAAGAATTGGTTTAAGACAAATGGTTCAAAAATATTTTCAACATTTGCTGATCATAAAATATGATGTTTCTTTCACTAGCAGATAAAATTGTATATGCATAAATATCCTTGAAATTACCAAAAATATTATTTCAGTGTGATGTCATTAACACTCTTCTTAAGAGAAGTTCATTGTCTTTATATATTTTTTTAATATAAAAGAATACTGGTATACAGGGTGGAAAACATAAAGACAAAAAGAAATTGTAGATGATGTTCTTAAAAATAGTATTCATGCCATTATAGTTATAAATGTTGAGTAAGGAGATTCACAGTATTCAAAGGCTGTTTTATAAATACCAGAACTATATAAACATCAATTTACCAGATCTGTTTCCTTTAAAATATCCTTCCTACATTTTGGCAGTTATGATCTATGGTATTTTATTAGAGGAGAAAAATGGATTATAGGATACAATCAATAAGAAAAAAACATTCATTTTCATGGAGTAGATTAGAGTTAAAATTAACAAATATACTTAAAATTAACAAGCACGTACTGAATGGAGCACTGGGTGTTATACGCAAACAATGAATGATGGAACACTACATCAAAAAGCAATGATATAATGTATGGTTATTAACATAACATAATAAAAATAAATAAATTTAATTTAATTTAAAAAAATTAACAAGCAAAAACTTAGCACCTACTATGTACTATGAAAGATATGAAAATGAATGCCAAAGAAAATCTGACAACTCTTCTAAGCAATTCATAATCAATTTGAAAACAGAAGACAAAATTAAAATATCAATTCAAGATAATGGATGATTAAAGTCAAGTAAATAATTGCAATAAGTGTTAGATGTTTTCAAAAGAGAAGCAAATTACTTTGGGCTGAGATTTATATAGAAAATATAATGAGGATTGGATCTGTTTTTAATTGAAAGGAAAGAAAATTGACTTTGGGCCATGAATCTAAAGAAAATGTCTTTCAACTATGTAAGAATAAATGTGCTATTTATTTATAACTATGTCTCATAAATTTTAAACTTTCCCCTTTTATAAAATAAGGAGTCGTTTTTATATCAGTTCTTCATTTATCTATATTTATACCTCTGTAATCATTGTGGTTTAACTCGTGGTGATTTCTGCCTACCCAGAAAACTTTCTACAATTAAATATAGATTTTGTGGGTTTTTTGTTTTGTTTTGTTTTTTTAATATACATTTTGAACTTAAAGTTTAAAAAAGAAAAAGTTTACTTCTTGGCTTCCAATTTCCAAATGAATAAAACTCATTTTAAAGACAATGATTCTGAAAACCAAGTCTTTAAACGCAAGAGCCAGATCTTATGAAAGGGAAATGAGGTTTCAAATTCTAAAGTTTAAGAATATCAAAATCTCCCATCACAAATTTTATATCATAAAAAATCATGCTTGATGATCCACTGCCCAGTTTTTATTAAGCCTCGATAAATAGTTACTAATATCACATTACCCTGCAAAGCACCTTAGAATATGTCACCATACTTTCACTGTAGAAATTGTTCAACTGGCCATGCCACAAAACACACTCCAAACTAACTGTCTTACAAACAAAAACTAGTTTGCAAATACGAAACCAGCCCTACAAGAAATATTGAAAGGGGTCCTCTAAGCAAAGAGAGAGCCTAAAAGCAACATAGACCAGAAAGGAACAGACAATATACAGTAACACTCAGCTTACAGGCTTCACAATGGCACTAAATTCATATCTTTCAATAGTTACCCTGAATGTAAATGGGCTAAAGGCCCCAATCAAAAGACACAGGCAATCAGATTGGATAAAAAAACAAGACCCACCGATAAGCTGTCTGCAAGAGACTCATTTTAGACCCAAAGACACCTTCAGATTGAAAGTGAGGGGGTGGAAAACTATTTACCATGCTAATGGACACCAAAAGAAAGCTGGGGTGACAATCCTTATATCAGACAAATTAGATTTTAAACCATAATAAGAGATGAGGAAGGACACTATATCATACTTAAAGGGTCTATCTAACAAGAAGATCTAACAATTGTAAATATCTATGCCCCTAACATGGGAGCAGCCAATTATATAAGGCAATTAATAACAAAAGCAAAAAAAACACATTGACAACAATACAATAATAGTAGGGGACTTTAACACCCCCCTCACTGAAATGGACAGATCATCTAAGCAAAAGATCAACAAGGAAATAAAGACTTTAAATGACACACTGGACCAAATGGACTTCACAGATATATTCAGAACATTCCATCGCAAAGCAACAGAATACAGTCTTCTCTAGTGCCCATGGCACATTCTCCAGAATAGATCACATCCTAGGTCACAAATCAGGTCTCAACTGGTACCAAAAGACTGGGATCATACCCTACATATTCTCAGACCACAATGCTTTGAAACTAGAACTCAATCACAAGAGGAAAGTCGGAAAGAACTCAAATACATGGAGGCTAAAGAGCATCCTACTAAAGAATCAATGGGTCAACCAGGAAATTAAAGAAGAATTAAAAAATTTCATGGAAACAAATGAAAATGAAAACACAACGTTCAAAATCTTCAAAATCTGCAGCAAAGGCAGTCCTAAGAGGAAAGTATATAGCAATACAAGCATTTCTCAAGAAACAAGAAAGGTCTCAAATACACAACCTAACCCTACACCTAAAGGAGCTGGAGAAAGAACAGCAAATAAAGCCTAAACCCAGCAGGAGAAGAGAAATAATAAAGATCAGAGCAGAAATCAATGAAATAGAAACCAAAAGAACAGTAGAACAGATCAACGAAACTAGGAGCTGGTTCTTTGAAAGAATTAACAAGATTGATAAACCCCTGGTCAGACTTATCAAAAAGAAAACAGAAATGACCCAAATCAACAAAATCATGAATGAAAAAGGAGAGATCACAACCAACACCAAAGAAATACAAACAATTATAAGAACATATTATGAGCAACTCTATGCCAGCAAATTAGATAACCTGGAAGAAATGGATGCATTCCATTTCCATCCTAGAGATGTATCAACTACCAAACTGAACCAAGAAGAAATAGAAAACCTGAACAGACCTATAACCACTAAGGAAATGGAAGCAGTCATCAAAAATCTCCCAACAAACAAGAGCCCAGGGCCAGATGGCTTCCCAGGGGAATTCTACATTTAAAGAAGAATTAATACTTACTCTTCTGAAATTGTTCCAAAAAATAGAGATGGAAGGAAAACTTCCAAACTCATTTTATGAGGCCAGCATTACCCTGATCCCAGAATCAGACAAAAACCCCATCAAAAGGAGAATTACAGACCAATATCCTTGATGAACATGGATGCAAAAATTCTCACCAAAATACTAGCCAATAGGATCCAACAGTACATTAAAAGGATTATTCACCATGACCAAGTGAGATTTATTCCTGGGTTGCAAGGTTGGTTCAACATCCGCAATCAATCAACGTGATACAATACATTAATAAAAGAAAGAACAAGAACCATATGATTCTCTCAACAGATGCAGAAAAAGCATTTGACAAAGTACAGCATCCTTTCTTGACCAAAACTCTTCAGAGTATGGGGATAGAGGGTACATACCTCAATATCATAAAAGCCATCTATGAAAAAAATTAAGGAGTCGATCCCATTTACAATTGCACCCAAAACCATAAGATACCTAGGAATAAGTCTAACCAAAGAAGCAAAGAATCTGTACTCAGAAAACTGTAAAATACTCATGAAAGAAATTGAGGAAGACACAAAGAAATGGAAAAACGTTCCATGCTCATGGATTGGAAGAATAAATATTGTGAAGATGTCAATGCTACCTAGAGCAATCTACACATTTAATGCAATCCCTATCAAAATACCATCAACTTTTCTCAAGAAATGGAACAATCCTAAAATTTGTATGGAACTAGAAAAGACCCTGAATAGCCAGAGGAATGTTGAAAAAGAAAAGCAAACCTGGTGGCATCACAATTCCGGACTTCAAGCTCTATTACAAAGCTGTCATCATCAAGACAGTATGTGGCACAAAACAGACACACAGATCTGGCTCCTTAATTTCTCTTTCTTCTGTCTTGTTGTTGGTATATAGGAATGCCACTGATTTCTGTGCACTGATTTTATATCCTGCCACTTGACTGAATTCCTGTATGAGTTCTAGCAGTTTTGGGGTGGAGTCTTTTGGGTTTTCTACATAAAGTATCATATCATCTGCAAAGAGTGAGCGTTTGACTTCTTCTTTGCCAATTTGGATGCCTTTTATTTCTCTTTGTTGTCTGATTGCTGTGGCTAGGACTTCTAATACTATTTTGAATAGCAGTGGTGATAGTGGATGTCCCTGCCATGTTCCTGACATTAGGGGGAAAGCTCTCAGTTTTTCCCCATTGAGAATGATATTCACTGTGGGTTTTTCATAGATGGCTTTTATGATATGGCACAAAAACAGACACATAGATCAATGGAACAGAATAGAGAGGGTCCAGAAATGGACCTTCAACTCTATGGTCAACTAATCTTCGACAAAGCAGGAAAGAATGTCCAATGGAAAAAAGACAATCTCTTCAACAAATGGTGTTGGGAAAATTGGACAGCCACATGCAGAAGAATGAAACTGGACCATTTCCTTACACCACACACAAAAATAGACTCCAAATGGTTGAAAGACCTCAGTGTGAGACAGGAGTCCATCAAAATCCTAAAGGAGAACACAGGCAGCAACCTCTTCGACCTCAGCCACAGCAACTTCTTCCTAGAAACATCATCAAAGGCAAGGGAAGCAAGGGCAAAAATGAACTTGGGACTTCATCAAGATAAAAAGCTTTTGCACATCAAAAGAAACAGTCAACAAAACCAAAAGACAACTGACAGAATGGGGGAAGATATTTGCAATGACATATCAGATAAAGGGCTAGTATCCAAAATCTATAAAGAACTTCCTAAACTCAACACCCAAAGAACAAATAATCCAATCAAGAAATGGGCAGAAGACATGAACAGACATTTCTGCAAAGAAGACATCCAAATGGCCAACAGACACATAAAAAAGTGCTCAACATCACTCGGCATCAGGGAAATCCAAATCTAAACCTCAATGAGATACCACCTCACACCAGTCAGAATGGCTAAAATTAACAAGTCAGGAAAGGACAGATGTTGGCGGGGATGTGGAGAAAGAGGAACCCTCCTACACTGTTGGTGGGAATGCAAGCTGGTGCAGCCACTCTGGAAAACAGTATGGAGATTCCTCAAAAAGTGGACAATAGAGCTACCCTACAACCCAGCAATTGCACTACTGGGAATTTACTACAAAGATACAAATGTAGTGATCCGAAGGGGTACGTGCACCCCGATGTTTATAGAAGCAATGTCCACAACAGCCAAACTATGGAAAGAGCCAAATTGTCCATCAATAGATGAATGGATAAAGAAGATGTGGTATATATACATATATATACAATGGAATATTATGCAGCCATCAAATGAATGAAATCTTGCCATTTGCAACGACGTGGATGGAACTGGAGGGTATTATGCTGAGCGAAATAGTCATTCAGAGAAAGACATGTATCATATGATCTCACTGATATGAGGAATTCTGAAATTCAGATACTAACTGAGGGTTGCTGGAGTGGTGGGGGGTGGGAGGAATGGGGTGGCTGAGTGATAGACACTGGGGAGGGTATGTGCTATGGTGAGTGCTGTGAATTGTGTAAGACTGTTGAATCACAGACCTGTACTTCTGAAACAAATAATACATTATATGTTAAAAAAAAAAAAAAAAGAAGATAGTAGGAAGGGAGAAATGAAGGGGGGGAAATCAGAGGGGGAGACGAACCATGAGAGACTATGGGCTCTGAAAAATAAACTGAATGTTCTAGAAGGGAGGGGGGTGGGGGGATGGGTTAGCCTGGTGATGGGTATTGAGGGCACATATTGAATGGAACACTGGGTGTTATACGCAAACAATGAATCATGGAACACTACATCAAAAACTAATGATGTAAGGCATGGTGATTAACATAACATAAAAAAAACTAACTGTCTTAAACAATGTGGACAAATTGTTGGTGCACATAATTGAAAAGTCTGGGAAAATGTGGGTTTGGGGCAAGGATTCATTTAATCATTCACTTTCCCTAGCCATCTCTTCATAGAGAATGTATACTTCATCTCAAGGCCTGATCTCTTTCTTGTTAAAGTTTGATTGCCTGCAGCTTTTAAAGGCTATATGCTTTTTGAAAAATAAATAAGTAAATAAGAGCTATATGCTTTTTTGTTTTTATCTAGCCAGCTGTAAAGTATAATTTCTCTTTTTATAGCAATTTAGCTTGAATAAATAGGGCCATAGTAGAGCTCTAACTGGGGACTACTTCCATCTTAAACACATGGGATGCAGCTGGAAGTGTACATTGGTGTGCTGGAGGCAGTTCCCACCAGCTCATGAGAGCTAAGTAATCAGGAATTTTGCTATCCAGTTGAAGTCAACCATGTTGGAAACATTTTACAGCATGAAAGTCAACATGCACTATAAATCAGAGCTTTTAAGTTATTTATTATCATTATTATTTTTGTTATTATTATTCCAGGAGACTGAGTTTAACAAAACATCACTGGTAGGGTATCACCAACATATGAATGAAAAACATATTGTGGTATATGTACACACTGGAATACCACTCCATAATAAAAAGCTATCAGTAAATTCAACTATATGGATACATATCAAAATATAACAAATGAAAGAAACCTACTCTCCCCCTGAAAAAAATGTATACACTGTATGATTCTATTTATATAAAATTCTAGAAAAGACCAAGTTTATCTATAGTAATAGAAAGCAGATTAATACTTGCCTTGCATTGTCGCAGGCCTAGGGAATGAAAAGATTACAAGGAATCATTTGGAGGGTGATGCATAAATTAATTATCTTGATTGTGGTGATGGTTTCATGGGTGTCTACATATTTAGTCTTACCAAATTATACATTTTAAATAAGGCCAATTCATTATATAGCAATTATACCTCAATAAAGCTGTTTAAAAAAAACAGTGAAAATAATTAAACAATAGAAAAAAATGACATCATTAAGAAATTATAAAGTCACCCAACAGACTGGAAGAAAATAATTACAAATCATATATCTAATAAAGGTCCATATCCCAAATATAAAAGAAGTATTCCAACTCAGTGATAAGACAACCCAATTTTAAAATGGTCCAGTGTTTTAGTATACATTTCACTAAAGAAATATTATGAGTGGCTAACAAGTACACGGAAGGATTCTCAACATCATTAATCATTAGGAGAATTCAAAGTAAAACCACAATGAGCTATCATTACAAACCCACTAGAAGGCCCCTAATCAAAAAGACTGATTGTATTAGTTTGTTAGAACCACCATAAAAACGTACCACAAGTAGGGTGCCTTAAGAAAAAGAAATTTATTATCTAACAGTTCTGGAAGCTAGAAGTCTGAAATCAATGTTTCAACAGAGTTGTTTTCTTTTGATGGCTGTAAGGGAAGATTCTGTTCTAAGCCTCTCTCTTCCACTTTTAGATCTCTGCCTTCATCTTCACATGGCTTTCTCCCAGTGAGCCTGTCTCTGTGTCCAAACTGCCTTTTTTATAAGGTTATCAGTCGTACTGGGTTAGGGATCACTCTTGCACCTCACTTTAACTTGATTATGTCTGTAAAGATTCTCATTTTAACTTGATTATCTCTGTAAAAGCCCTATCTCCAAAACAGTCACATTCTGAGGTACTGGGAGTTAAAATGCCAACAAATCTTTTTTGGGGTGACACAATTCAACCCACAACAACAATAATATAAAATATTGGTAGATACAGACAATCTGGATCATTCATGTATTTTTGGTTGCAATGTAAATGCAATGTAAATAGCCACTCAGGCAAATATTCTGTCTATTAAAAAGATAAATATAATCTTACCTAACTACACAGTAATATGATTCCTAAGAATCTATCTAAGGTAAGTGGAAATCTATATCCACACAAAGAAATTGTATATAAATATTCATAGCAGTATTATTCAAATTATACATAAAATTTTATAGCAGCCAGAAGTGGATACTATTCAAGTGTCCAACCAAAATGTGATATATTCATACAGTGGAATATTATTCACAATAAAAATGAACAAAAAGCAACATGGAGGAACTTCAAAAACTATGATATGTGAAATAAGTAAGACATAAAACACATAATTTCATTTATGTTTAATATCAAAATAAGCTAATTTTATAGAAACAGGAAGCAGATCAGTATTTGGCTAAGCTGGGGCAGGAGTGGGAATTGTCTTTAAATAGGCAAAAGGGAAACTTATGGAGTGATGGAAATGTTTAAAATTGGATAGTGATGATGGTTTTAGAACTCTGTAAATTTACCAAAAATCAGTGAGCTATATACTTAAAATTAGTGAATTTTATGCTATTTAAATTATAGCTTCATAAAACTGCTAGGAATAAATCTAGTTTTGTATTCCAGACAAACAGTGAGAGTTGCTTGGACAAGGATATTGACAGGAGAGATGCACAGAAGTGTATAGATTTCAAATATGTTTCGGAGATAAAATAAATGAAGTCTTCTGAAAGCTAGACATTGGGTAGCCATGAAACATATGACATAGAGGTGTCTGATTTGAGAAAATGGGTGTGTGGCGATTCCTTCTCAGAGAGGGGATATAATTATGAAGAAACAATTTTGGGGGAAGAAACTCAAGAGTGCAGTAGTGTATCTTGTCACTTTGCTGAGATGTCTGTGACACATCCAGCTGAAGACAAGTCAGCAGCTTGATCTCATTTGTGATGTCATGGATGGAAATACAAATTCATGATATATCAGCATCTAGGTGGTATTTAAAACATGGAAAGGAAAATAAAATGCTTAAGGAGATAAAATAACAACAGAATATATACCAGGAAAAGAGCTTGGAGGAACTCCAGGTAGAGAAGTAAAAAAATGGTCTAAAAAGGAGTGCCTGGGTGGCTGTCGGTTAAGTATCAGACTCTTGATTTTGGCTCAGGTCATGATCTCAGGATCCTGAGAGTGAGCCCTATGTTGGGCTCTGTTCTGGGCTTGGAGCCTGCTCAAGATTCTCTCTCTTCCTCTCCTTCTCCCTCTGCCCCTCCCCAGCTCTCTCTCTCTTAAAAAATGGCACACACACAAAAAAAAGTCTGAGATGAGCACCTTCTTAATCATCAAGTATAGAAATAGAGAAAGAGCAAGAGATGGAGATTGGGGATAGAGTAGAAACAGAAATATAGAAAATTATAGAGGTAAAAATAGAGAAATAAGCAAGAACAGGATTTATCTGAGGGACTATGGGTAGGTTATTGTGTAGGAGCAAAGTGTTCATGCTGCTAATTAGTGGTAAATATTTTTAGAAAAGTAATTTTCCAGTGGTAGACCTTGAATGCCACAGTAAGTAATTTGGGATTTTTCCTCTGCAAAATTGAATCATTTAAGTGTTTCTGAGTAAGGAAATAGTATTCTAAGAATGGTGGTTTAAGAAAATAAATTTAAGGTGTGCCTGGGTGGCTCAGTCACTTAAGATCTCACTCTTGGTTTTGGCTCAGGTCATGATCTCAGGGTCATGGGATTGAGTGAGCCCCATGTCAGGTTCCAAGCTCAGTACAGAGTCTATTTGTTCCTCTCCCTCTGCTCCTTCCCCTGCTTGCTCCCTCTCTCAATCTCTCTCAAATAAACAATAAAATCTTAAAGAAAAGGAAAAAAGAAAAGAAATTCAATAGAATGACTTAGGGGATTGGACCTTTAAAAATCAGCTTATGTATTTATTAAGGTCAAATAATGCAGAAAGATTATTCAAACAGGTTTAATCACTGCGAGCAAAATCCACTTAATATAATCCTTTACTTCAAGCTCAGAAGGACACAGCAGTTTTCTCCTTGGGTATGACAGAATATTAAAGCATTTTTTGCTATGAGAAAAAAGCATTTTATCAGAAGAAAAGGTAAATATATATTTTAACAAAGTTGCATTGTCATAGAATTTCTACACATATCATATAGCTACCGAGTGAATGTATAGCCAATGCCTGAAACCCAATGGTAGGTCAATGGTCACCATCACATACTATTCATCTACTCTTCACAAGTCTTACAATTAGAAAGGAAAATTTCTATCCATCTGTAATTAATTTCCCTTGGGTATTAAAATAAATCTAAAGCCTCTTGTTCATGACAGCCACATAAATAAGGCAATGTCCCCTTCCCTCCAAAAATCTGCTTCTGTGGATTAAACAGCCCCATTTCTACTAAGTGTTTATTATATGATTATTGCCCTCCTTGTTCACATAGAAACCTGAATATACTTAATTTTTATCTATTCATGTCACTTAGATTGTATCAGTTTCCTCATAAAATAGGGAGTAAGTTGAGTGGATCAATGGTGTTAAAACTGTTCAACAGCCTTTTTCAGGATAGGAGATTCAAATGCATTAGACCTTTGAAAGCAAGAATACTAGAATGTGACAAAGCCTAGCAGCTACTTCCTAAAGGACCCTAAAGAATCCTTAGATCCTAAAAATCATAGTTTGAGAATCATTTTGAGTAGATAATAAAAAAGTTAAAGTTCCAATGCTGTGTTTTTAATGATTATCTTCTCTTCACAATTATCTGCTATTCTGAATCAGGCAGATACCAATTCTCTTCCTTGGCCTCTGATTAAGCATAGATAAACCATTATTTGCAGTGCTAAGAGAAGGCTAAGAAACAGTATCTTTGCAAAAGAAAAAAACTTTATGAAATCCCACTGATATGGTTGTAAATTTGGCTAACACAGGAATAAGAAGAGAAACAGGGTCAAGAGACTAAAGAAATGGCTCCTAGGTGGCCACAAAATCAAACATCTATGGTGAAGCTGATGTGTCTAGACAGAAAGAGCTGGATATAATTTTTTTGTCTTTTTTAAAAAATCCAAACTCTTGGGGTATCTGGATGGCTCAGTTGGTTAAGCGTCTGACATCAGCTCAGGTCATGATCTCAGGATCATGGGACGGAGTTCTGTGTCAGGTTCTGGGCTCAGTGAGGAATCAGCTTGTCCCTCTCCCTCTGTCCCTTCCCCCAGGTGTGCTCTGTCTTTGTCTCTCTCTCAAATAAATAAAATCTTTAAAAAAAAATCCAAACTCTTGATATGACCTTCTGTTTGACATTTCATGAGCACCTTCTTACGCACATGTGTGCAATAATTTTTCTGTAGGATAGAGAGCAAAATTATAGAATAATTGATTATGTGCATTTTCAGTTTTACTAGATAATTCCAAATTATTTTCCAAATTTGTTGATTCAATTTATTTTCCATTATTAGGATATAATTGTTCATCTTTCTTTACATATTTGCCAACCCTTGTGTAACTGTCAGAATATAATTTTTCTCAAATTTATGGGTGCAATATGATGGCTCATGGTTGTATTTTTTTCTAATTTTTCAATTCAACTACTAATAAAACTAACTATTTAAATATATTTATTCCAGTTCATTTTCTATATTTGCTTGTTCACAGATTTTTACCCATATTCTATTAGGTAATTTGTTATATTCCCTATTGATTATTCAGTTTTATTTTATTTTTCATATCAATTGTATACAGGGTTTGTTCTGTAATTATTCTCTCTAAATTTGTGACTAGTGTTTTGACTTTGCTCACTGTACATTTTCAATTTCATCATAATCACATTTTTCAATAATGTCCTTAATGATTTTATCTTTCTTGTTTTAAATTCCTTTCACATTCTGAAGTTATAAACATGGCCCTTATATTTTCTTCTGAAATTTTTAAAGGACTGTCTTTTCCATATATCTAATTCATACAAAGTTTCATTTTATAATTTGAACAGAAACATAGTTTTAAATTTTCTCTGGGGGAGGGGAAATGTTATAGCTAAATTAAATTAATGATCTATCTCTCCCCGATGATTGATGACATCTCTCTCAAAAGTCATTTTGTTTTATATTTGTGCATGTATTCTTTGTCTCTCTTTCCTGTTCCATATATCCACTTACATATTCATGAGCCAATACTAAACTACCTTAATTATACTTTATTATATTTACACTAATTCTGAATTATAAAATATTTGTAAGCTTTTTCTCCCCAACTATGTTATTAGCTCAAGGAAGACAAATACTGTAACAATATTTTTAAATATCTGTAATAAGGGCACCTGACTGGCTCAGGGGAACAGTATGCAACTCTTGATATCAGGGTCATGAGTTTGAACCCACAATAGGTGTAGAGATTACTTAAAATCAATAAATAAACTTTAAATATCTGTAATTAACAAAGTGAGAAAATTTTAACCAACTGAGCCACCCAGGTGCCCCTCAAAGTGAGAAAATTTTAAATAATAGAAAATGGAAGGAAAAATGAAGGGAAAAAAGAAAGAAAGAATAAAATTGTGTTTTTTCATTGTTTTAATACTTTTCTAAATAAGTAGGTATGATTTCAGAAAATTGAGTTTGAAAACCACAGAAAAATCACAGAAAATCAAAAGCCAAGAAAAGTAACAATAACGGTGTACTTTATTCCCCAAGTAATTATCTGTAAATCAAGGTAAACTATTATGTATTCTGGAACATACTTAGTATAATTATAAGGTTGAGATAAGAATTCAATTTGCTTTAGAAACAGACAGGCCTGTCTCTATAACTTTTTAGCTTTGCAAAATGACAATATATTTAAACTCTATATGCCTCATTTTCCTTTTCTGTTAAAGGGAGTAATACTTGCCTTATAGGATGATTAAAAACTTAAATAAGATAATTAATACAAAATATTTAGTATCTAGCACACATTATAAAATAAATATACTCTAATAATTATAAAATAAAATACTTAGAATTACGAGGAAGAGGATTTCTGCTGGTTAATTTTGAAAAGCATAGGAATTTGAATACTACATATCAGTCAACCATTTTCCAGGTATGAATTTATTTTGTTTTGTTTTATTTTTATTTATTTATTTATGTATTTATTTGTTTGTTTGTTTATTTTTATTTATTGAGAGAGAGAGAGAGAGAAAAAGAGCACATGTGAACGAGGAAGGGGCAGAGGGAGAGGGAGAGGGGGAATCTTAAGCAAGCTCCAGGTCCTGCACGGAGCCCAAAACAGGGCTAGATCTCAGGACCCTGAGATCATGATCTGAGCAGATACCAAAAGTCAGACACTTAACTAACTGAGCCACCTAGGCGCCCACTGAGGTGTGAATTTAAAATGAAAATGGTGATATCTAAAAGACACTTTTTTTTTTACCAGTTATAAATGAATATAGTCAAATAAATTCATTTTTATAGTATATATGTGTTCTGTCAGGGTAGGATAGTTTTTAAAAATGATATATTAGGGCGAGTAAAAAAACTCCATAGTAAGGATTTCCTCTCCAATTACATGTTTCCTTAACAGATGTAGATTGACTCTAACTTATCCTTTCTGGGATAATAAAACAAATTTAGAGAGGTAAATTGGTGAGTACATAGCTTCAATCTATCACAGAGCAGGGCAGATACTCTAATCTGCTCTTTTCAGAGAAATATAACCTACAAAACACTTCATCAGAAATATTGCTGTAGTATTGTATAGGTGATTGTCCAAAGAATGATATTTTTTCAGGTATTCAGGACTCTTTCAATCTATTCTGTACCATAGGAACTCTTGTGATAGGTAGTAGTACATGTAAAGGATTTTTTTTTTTTAATATAGTAGTTGGCTTTGGATTAATATAATGACCAAATTCTCTTTGGTTCCTCTCTTAGTTTAATAAGATTTTTTAAAGCTATTATTAAAATGTGTTTAATTTCAATTGATAGTACTTTTGTCTATTTTCCTACCTTTTAATAGTTATTTTGCTAACAAATTGAGTCACTAGTTTAACATGTGAGCCCTGGTGTTTCTGTCATTCAAAGAATAATTTATTCACTAGATAGATGCTACAGCTAAACATGTCATTAAAGGAGGAAGAGCCTCAAACATCTTTCAGTCTCTTATCATTCTAGCCATAGTTTCACCAAAGCAGTTGGAGTCCTAGGTATTTACTGAGCTGACTTGAAAAATTATTTCAATACAAAAACCTGCATACACATATTTGTAGCTGATTTATTCATATTGCCAAATACCAGAATCAACCAAGATGCTCTTCTATATGTGAACAGATAAGCAAATTGTGGTACATCCATACGAATGAATACTATCTGGCAATGAAAAGGAATGAATAATCAATTCACATAACAACTTAGATGACTCTTAAATGCATGTTGCTAAGTGGAAAAATGTCTGAAAAGGCTATATCCTGGAATGATTCTATTTGTGTGACATTCTGGAAAGGGGAAAACTACAGAAATGAAAATGGATCAGTGACTGCCAGGGTTTGGGAAGGAGAGTGGTAACTGAATCCATGAAGTATAGAGGGTATTTTAGGTAGGTGAAACTATTCGATATGGTAATGTGGTGATGGTTACATGGCACTGTACATTTGTTAATACCTGTAGAACCTTACAGAAAAAAATAGTGAAACTTAATGTATGCAAATTTAAAACATCCATTAGGGCTTCCCAGCATGTAATGTAGGCTGCAATAAAATAAATTATGAATGTATGTATAACCTCACTGACTGAAATGGGAGGTCCTGACATGAGTGTAGAGTTTAAGACTAAAGATAAAGAAGTATACATAAGTACTGTACTCTGGAAAAGTTGTTCCCCAAGGGGATATAGATTAACAATTCTGAAACCACTATCCATGTATATTGGGAATAAACAAATAAGTACATGGATGTAGGATATGGAAACCAGGTATCCTACCGTTGGAGTTTGAGATAATACATAAGCAAGGAAGAAGGCTAGAATAAATCATGGAGTACTAAATTAGAATTGGAGACATCAGTATGAATTTATGTTTAGCTTAACATAGACCTATACACATATAACATGGAGAGAAATAATCACAGATATACATGTATAAGTAAGTTAATATACACACATATATATCTCCTAACTGTTCACTGAGAGGGCCTAAAAGTGATAACACTCCCATTGGAATGCGGACATCCAGCATGGAGCTCTTGGTTTCTAATGCTACTTTTTAATAAAAGGAATCTGGGCTTATTGGCAAAATAGCTATTTTTAGTGTTAGGGCAGAAAGTATATGAGCCTTGCAGGGCCAGAGTGTAAAGAAGTGCTCAAAAAACAAGAGAATGAAGATATATTAAAGGGACACAGAAACTAACTGAAAGAACTTCCAATGGCCAAAGCTGAAACAATTTATACAAAATAATAATAGTAATAATTTAATAATTATTAATAATATAGTAACAAATATATATTATATTATTTTTTTTAAGATTTTATTTATTTTTTATTTGAGAGAGAGAATGAGAGACAGAGAGCACGAGAGGGAAGAGGGTCAGAGGGAGAAGCAGGCCCCCCACCGAGCAGGGAGCCCGATGTGGGACTCGATCCCGGGACTCCAGGATCATGACCTGAGCCGAAGGCAGTCGCTCAACCAACTGAGCCACCCAGGCGCCCCTATATATTATATTATTATTACTAATAATAAAGGTTATATTGTATTATAACCCAAACATAAATTATCTAGAAGTCCACACTGATATAAATAAATAATTGAATGAACAATTGAGGTGGCAAGGGGGAAGAATAGACAAATTTCTTGTGCAGAATAATTCTAAATAATTTGTGTAAATATTACCACCGCAAGGAGGTGGAACACAATTCTCCATGCTTTTGTATAGGTTGTGTATAGTGACTTGCTACCAGACACTATAGTATAAAAAAGAGGAAAAGAATAACTTTACCTGTCAAACACTATCTCAGCCAGGTGATCAAGACTAATGCCAACAACAGTAAGTCATGTTGATCATATGTATCTTGCTATGATGTGATGAGAATGACACTTTTTCTTCAAACCCTCTTCCTCCAGTCTAATCATGAGAAAAATATCAGACTATTCAAATTGAAGGATACTCTACCAAATAGTTGACTATTACTCCTCAAAACCGTCAGGGTCATAAGAAGCAAGGAAAGTCTGAGAGACAATCATGATACAGTGGAGCCTAGGTAGACATGCCAACTAAAAGTAATATAGTATCCTAGATGGGATCCTGGGACAGAAAAGGGCTATTGGGTAAAAACTAATGGCTTTACTTAATAGTAGCAGGCTGATGTCAGATTTTTGTTTCTCACAAATGTACCGTACTAACGTAAAATGTTAATAGTAGGTGGAATTAAATGTGGGATGTACAAGATACCCAAAGACACACATACTATTTTTGCAACTTTTCTGCAAATCTAAAACTATTCTAAAATAAAGTTTATTAAAAAAAAAAAACTCTGTGGACAAAAGAATACGAGTTAAATAGTTATGAAGGTGAATTATTTTCCTTATATTGCACCAAAATGTAACTAATTGTCTTTATCAAGCATAACTAGAGGTTTGAAATCACAGCAAAACAAGGCCTGTAGGATTAAACACTAAATGAGGGAGAGCAAATGTATTTCTGTTTTTCTTTTTCTTTTTTTTTAAAGATTTTATTTATTTATTTGACAGAGAAATAGTGAGAGCAGGAACACAAGCAGGGGGAGTGGGAGAGGGAGAAGTGGGCTTCCTGCCGAGCAGGGAGCCCGATGTGGGACTCGATCCCAGGACCCTGGGATCATGACCTGAGCCGAAGGCAGACGCTTAACGACTGAGCCACCCAGGCGCCCTGTATTTCTGTTTTTCAACCGATGGAAAACAAAATATTCAAGGAGAAAGAAACTTATAGCAATGTAAATATTTCAAAGTAATATAAAGATTAATCTTTCCTGAGGATATTGGGTCAGTTTACCAATATCAAATCAACAGAGATAAAATAGAATATTCAGACAGATTTAATGGTAGTATTTCAACATAATTAATTTTTATAATTCTCAATCATGAGCCATAAAATAAATATATCACTAAGTATGTTCAAACTCTAGTACACAAGTAATTCATGTGTGATAACAGACTGAAGCAAATTTTTTTAAATCATTATTAAAAATTGTTTCCAAAGTTTATAGTTTAAACTCTGCTAAACTATATATTTGGGGAGTTGTTTTGCATAAGATATAAAAGATATACTAAAGCTCTGATTGAGTTTAAGCAACAAATATATTTATTATTGAAAAATCTCAAAGAGAGAACAAAAATCTGTTATAGTGTGCCTTGTTTACTGTACGGGTGTTTTTAGATTAAGATGGGTCAACAAATCAATTCAAAACATCTCATATGGTGCAACATTTACAGGAAAGTCTTATTATTTCTCTCTATATTAATGATTCCACTACAATTTAAAATATGTTTAAAGTAACAGTAAAGTTGACATCAACAGCAAAGTGAGATTAATTGATATTGAGTACAAAATGATCATTGAAGTCTTCAAAGTGCATAGATCTGGAAGCCTTTACTATTATAATCTCCTGCCTTTCTAATAAGCCACAAATGCACCAGACAGAATAAGCAAAAATCAATTTAATAATTCAAGATGAGTGAAATATTCTAACCACAGTTCTTATGGTTACATTAATTGATTTAAAAAAAATGGCAAACACGCAAACTTGAAGCATTAACCCAAAAGGATCTGAGGTCACTTCCAAGTCAATGTGATTAATGATTTCAGGTTCATCAGTACTTAAATTTGCAAATTGGGAGTGTTGTGCTGCAAAATAAGAAATGCTAACGCTCGTCATATTTCACCTATAGTTTTCAGCCTCCATTTGGGGCATATCTGTTTTCATCCTTCTGTTTCTTAAATAGTTCAGTGACTCCCTATAATCCATAGACTGGTGTTTCATCTGGGTTTCAAAGACTTATGTTGGTTCATGGCACTATTCTCAGAGGTCTAAGAATTATCAAAATTATTTCTGTTTTATCTTCACATTTGAGAAAATATTACACAACCGACCCACATATACATACTTTATAAGTGCTGCCATTAAATTCCAATGCTTAAGTTCACATTAATGTTTAAAATCACATTGGCACTAAGTATTTTTTAATTGGCAAGGCATTTAAAATTAATATATTTGAATTTAAATATATGAATGCCACATATATAACACATTACTACGTTAGGCCAAATAAAAATTGGTTTGACTGATATATGAATAGGGAAATGTGATATATAATTGAGGCATAACACAAGAATGCAGAAATGTAGACATTCCAAAAGCAAAATACCTACATATTTTGTTAGACATTCATATTTTGAAAACATGTCATAGTTATCAATTTGTAGGAGTTCATTAATTCAGCAATGAAATCTCAATGAAAAGTTTTCTATAAAAGACTTAATGTATGCTATTTAGAGATTGCCCATTAAAAAAATGGCTTAGTTGTTAATAACAATTTTGTCAGTGATAATCACACCATGTCTAGTAATAAACTAAACTGATAGCAGTAAAAAATACATTTGTACTTTAAATCTAACATCTGTGATTTAGTCTCCACAAATCAACATTAACTATTATAGTAAATCTTCTGTTGCTGAATTCTATTTCATTTGAAGCTTCCTTTGTCTTTAATTTATGATATATATTTAGTTCATAATTATATAAGGACTACATGTTAAAATTTTAAATAAAAATTTAAGTGTGTATATACTTATGTAAAATTGTAATATAGTATTATGACAACATTAGAAGGTCTGTGAGAAATACTATTGAGGTGATAAGGGCAGGAGAATAGTGGCCCAGAGAACAGTGTCCCATTGAGGAGGTAGTTGGGGCTCTGGATTCATTGATATGTATCTGAAAAGGGTACTGGCAACAAGTTACTTATTGTCTCTAGGAACTGGCTGATCCTAGGAGAGGTAGTCCTTCCAGGGTCAGCAAGACCTCAGTTGTCAAAACAGCAGAACACACAGAAAATGAAGACATGGTTAATACAATATGGACATAAATGAGGATGTGATCAGAAAGGAAGATATGGTTAATTCTAAATTGGGGATATAATGGAAAAGGTTTTCTAAATAGGTGATCCCTAAAATATATTGAGAAAAACCAGGAGGCAAAAGCAAAAAAAAAAAAAAAAATGGAGGCATATTGGAGACCCTGGGAGCCATGGGGTGTGACTGGAGAGTCAGTTTATGCCTGGACAAGAGCATGAAATTACAATTCCTCTCCAAACTAGAACTTGTATCCTCAGAAAAACAAGTTAGAAGGAACATGTATCACATACCTTTCTTCTAATTTTCCAGTCTCCTCCAACAACCTGATTACAAATCTTTCCGAATTATGATCTGATCCTGTGGAGAACGCCTAGCTCCTAGTTTGGGCAGATCAATGACAGCAGAGCTAAACTACCCTAGTTTCTACATTGATGCCATTTTCCTGTGTGTCCTTCAAATGTTTATCTAATGCAGTGACTGAACCATTCTCTCATGAATTAGGAAGAACAAGTCCAATTATCTCACAATCAATTTTTCCCTCTAGACTTACACTGACATAGTTACATGTGGAAAACATTGTCTGTGAAACTGGAAAATTGAGCAGAGAAATGCTCCAAAGGTAGTACATGACTTAAAAAGGAGCAAGAAAATATATATATATAAAATCTTTGTCAAGAAAAAAAAAAGAGTAAAGAAATAATATTTAAATTAGTATGGACTTCTCTACTACTCACTTTATCAACATTATTTAGTTCTCATAACAAATCTTTAAGTAGGCTTCATTCCTGAATATAAAATAAGGATACTGCATAAGGATCCCCTGAATGCTTGCAGACATGCACATTATATCTGGGGACTCAGCCCCAAGGAATTCTGATCCCCGAGATCTGTCATGAGGCAGAGTAATCCGCATGCTTAACACACATTGTAGGTTATAAAAGTAAAGGTACCTGTGGCCCATATTTTGGGATAAACTGGATTAATCACTTATCAACATCATATAATAAGTAGTGGACTTCATCTGAGTCTAATATTCATTCTTCTTCTCTTTGTCATGATCCCAGAGAAAAGTATTTTCTCAGAATATTCCAAACATAGCCTTTTTTTTTCAAGTTCTGAAATTATTTGTGAAACATGTTTCTTTACACAAGAGTAGACATAACGGAAACTATGATGGGGTCAATTGATCTTTGTCCCAAATAGGAAGATTTATCAAGGCTATTCTCTGGCCTTGAAACATCTAATTACTCTTATTATTATGACTTTCCTCCCTGTTACAGATCTAGAGAAGTTAACTTTTTTCCCTAGAGATACATAGGAAAGCATGAGATAAAGAAAAGCAGTATTATTCCATGTCAAAAGGTTATACACAGTTTGATATAGGATATTTTCACAATAGATTTGAAAGTTAGATTTATGAAAATATTTGGTTGTTTTTACTGTTGTCTCTTAATCATTTCACTTAGAATTTAAGTTTTCCTTACAAAATTTAAAATAATTTATAGATACCTGTAAAGTGAAACTTCACTAAAACTCTATAGTAAGTAAAATTTCAATCTAGTATAATGTGTCATTTATAACGATGTATTAGTAAAATGAATAAAGCCATAAACAGAGTCACTTTCTATTTTTTGTTTTATTTTTTGTTAATAACATGCTTTTTGACCTAGGCCAAATTTATTTAATTTCACTATGCTTTTCTTCCTTTATCTATACACTGTTTTAAATATCAATTTACTACCTCTTTGAGGTATTAAAATACTAATAAAAATGTTTGGAGAGAATATTGAGAAACAGAAACCATAATTTTCTGTCAATTTCTCCTGCTGCTTGATCAATGACAAAGGCAAGACTTAGAAATGGTCTAGCTGTAAGGGAAGATCAGGGAGAAGGCTGTAAGCAATAATACGTTTAGTCAATTTCAGGGTAATAAATTCAATATTAAGTATCCTTGGCTCACAAGAATCAAGAAAACATTAATTACTTTCTCATGGTAAAATATTTTAATTGATCAGATCAAATGTAAAGTTAAATATATGCCAGAGAAGACTTTACAAGTAAAAGGTCACCTTTTGTTGTTTAGCTTTTTGTCTAAATATTATGAAGTCAGATTGTTGGATTGATACTCCTATTAGTGGATGTTTTAAAATTTATCACAGAGAAATTTTCTTCTAATTTACAAATAAATACATTATAACTTCTCAACATGGATTAAGTAAATTATCTGTTAAATTATTTCATTCAAAAAATTATTTCATTCATAAGAATAGATTTGAAAATCATTTAAATACACAAAATTACTTCTTTGGGGGCTCTCCTCATTTTGCTTTTTTGTAAAACTATAACTGATTATTTTAGCTTCCTGCAGGGTCCCATTAAGTAGATAATTAGAATTTTTCTGAGTGTATCCTATGTCATATCAAATCTTTGTCTTTTGGCAAAAATAAAATGCCCATTTGCTATGTCTTAAATAGAAAGAATATATTAAAACTCCTTTGCTCTTAGTTAAGTGATCAGGTCATTAGAGTTAGGAATGATGTAAATAATTATGTTATTTGAAGTAATTAGCAAATAGAATTTATATTATAAGATCAGAGATGAAGTATCCAATGTTAAAAAGTAAAAATTTAGCAACATTAGAATATTTACAGTTATTTGAGCTAAATTGTTGCTTCTAGTCTTTGATCACTGTGATTCTACTTAAAGGAACTTATGGGAATAATTCAAAGAATAGGAAGAGCCATATGTATGTTCATCATGTACTTATTTAAGCCAACAAAATTCAACAATATAGAAATAGTTACTTAGAAATATAGAAATGCATTCAATGAATGGAATAGTTATCAGGCAGTAACTCTAATTATAATCCATGTGTCTATATGGTAAAACAGTTAAGCAATGGTAATTTTTTTAAAGCAAGATACATATAAGTTTATAATTAATGGTTATAACTATAACGAATACATGCATATATATCAGTAAAAACTAGAGGAAATTAAGCAAAAAAAAAAAAAAGAAAGGAAAGTGTTCTTTTAGGGAAGGAGGATTACAGGTAATTTCTCAATATGTTTCCATACTTTTATTATGTTTGTTGTATTTATGTAATTCAGGAGAAATTCCTATTATTTTCCATTTTTTTTTAAAACCTGCATTTTTAAAATAGTAAATAGATAATATATTGAAACTATATATGGGAAAATATGTTTACTATTATTTATTCTCATATTTATTCCCTCCCTTCCCCACAATAAAAAATAAGTTGTACTTTCTTTACTTGTAAGATTAGTCAATGGAAATATGAATGGCCAGCCCATGCACCCCCACTCCTCCAAAAAAAATACAAAATTGACTCTTGCTCATCTCAAGAAAAGCTGCAAACAAACAAATAAGTAAATAAAGAAATATATTGTGAACTCCATTACCAAATATGATTGAAGTATGGGAGAAATTGAAGATCTTTTTGATTGATTTTTGAGCAAAACATACACACAAATGTGGGATAATGCAAGAAAAAAGAGAAATCAACAGACAGAAGCAGAGAAGAGAGTCACTCAACCATTCACACTTTGATTAATCAACCAACACAAATTCACAGAGTACTATTTAGTAAGATTAGGAGGTGAAGTAAGGGACTGCATCAATATTTATTGAGTTTTTCTTAAGTTCATACTTGACAGAATTACACTCTTGGTTTTCCTAACACTCTTAACAGTTCATATGCAGCCTTTGTCCATTTATTCCTGCTTATAATCATGTATTCAACAGAACCTTAATGTGTGAGGCACTGTCCTGAGTATCGGTATATTGTAGTGCATACATTATATTTGGTATCTGTCTGCCCTCAAAGAGATTATATTTCAATTGGAGGAGAAAGGCAGTTAATAAATAAGTAAATAAACAAATACAACATGGATGTTGATGTATGATGTAGGAAATAAGTGAGATGATAAAGAAGAAACTGAAGTGACTGGAGAGTGGTGAGTCAAGTCTCTTTGAGATGATGGCGTTTAAACTATGACTTGAAGCATTTTTCCACCATTCTAAAAAAATCTTAATTGGATTAAGCCACCTGCACTTATGTAAACATCTAAAACCACATGTGTATTAGAAATACAAATAATGTGTATTTTATTCACAGGTTACTGGCAATAATGTCCAATTTAGATAAGAAGCTCACTTACCGTTTTCGACATGGAGCTTCAGGTGAGAGACCAAAGAGAAGTAGAAGTGCCTCTTTTCATCAACAGATACTCAATTCCTAAAGAAATGATGAGCAAATCATTAACTGGAACATAGATTTGAAATTTCAAAATCAGATACAACCAGCCAGAGTCTGGTATTGCACACCTTGAACTTTTATCACTTCATAATTAGTTTCCTGGGCTCCACCCATATTTATGTTAGCAGGCCTTGTAATAATACTGAAAGTCAACTAATCTCTCTTTATTGAATCAGGTCCTAAATCTCACATTGCTGAACTCTTTGAAATAAATATTGGGTATCCAGGAGATGACATTTAGTTCCAGGCTCCACACATCTGTAACAATCTAGGGTATTTCACATTTATTCTCTGTTTGGACAGTTCCTAGAAAGCAAATCTATTGATTGCTGTGTGCTTAGCCTGAGCAAAGAGAAGAGAATTGAGGAGAGATGGTAAGAAAAGAGGGGGGGTTGTACATGAACAGTCTCGACTCCTAAAGTTTAGAGTAACAAGGATGAGTGTATTTTCCAAGGATTAAGTAGAACAAAGGAAGATAGCTATATTTGAGTGCTCTTACAACTTTCCATAGTAGAAAAATATCTCCCAGAAGGGGTCCTCAGTAGCAAGAGCCCATTGGGGATATTACTGAAGAGATACTACTAAATGAAGGAGATAGGACTTGTACTATATTTTTCATGTTGAGCCATAGTAGAATAATAGCACTTTCAAGAATCTGTATGAGGCACCCATGAGACAGATGTCATTTTGATGGTTCCATGCCAACAGGCATGGATGGCCAGATGATGGTCAGATCAAGAGCAACAATTGATAGAGAAACTATGAAAGCACAAATTAAATGAGAGACATCTGTTTTCTTTCCATTCCTATTCCAGAGTAAACAGAGACTCTCAGTCAGCTGAAGGGCAAGGAAATTTCCCAGTGGTTTCACTAGTCCTCCTTTCCATCTTTTATATCAGGGCAGGACAAGGTAAGGAAGGTGGGCTGAAGCCCTACCACACCCTATTTATTTTCAGAGCTTTCAAGTCCCAAAGCTGTGTAGAGACAAAAGGAGGAATGGAGATTGGATATGAGAGTAATTCTTTAAGTAATGTTTGTGTCAAATGATTCAAACCTGCACATGATAGGGTTTTTTTTGTTTTTAGGAAATACATCAAATGTCTTATCAAATGCACCTCAATTGGTATCTAATTTTCCATATATATCTTCAAAAAAGTCTAAACAGTTCTGATTCCAGCTAGTTTCTTGATCTCCATAACAAACAAAAGGCACTGGCAAATCTTGAATAAAAGAATAAAGAAAAAAATCCAGAAGAATAATTTTAATGATACACTATATAAAGCAGATAATTTTAAGTGATTTGAAGGGGCACATGCACCCCAATGTTTATAGCAGCACTATCCACAACAGCCAAAACATGAAAAGAGCCCAAATGTCCATCAACTGATGAATGGACAAAGAAGATGGGAGATTATATATATAATGGAATATTACCCAGCCATCAAAAAGAATGAAATCTTGCCATTTGCAAGGACGTGGATGTTCAGAACTAGAGTGCATTACACTAAGCGAAATAAGTCAGTCAGAGAAAGACAAATACCACGATTTCACTCATATGTAGAATTTAAGAAACAAAACAGATGAACATAGAGAAGGGAAAGAAAAATAAGATAAAAACAGAGAGGGAGGCAAACCATAAGAGACTCTTAACTATAGGGAACAAACTGAGGGTTGCTGGAGGGGAGGTGGGTCAGGGGGGTGGGATAATTGGCTGATGGGTATTAAGGAGGGCACTTGATGGAATGGGTGGGTGTTTTATGAAACTGACGAATCACTAAATTCTACCCCTGAAAGTAATATTACACTAAATGCAAACTACCTTGAATTTAAATACAATTTAAACAGTTAAAAAAAAGATAATTTTATTCACTTATTCTAAAGCAGGGTAGTGGAGAGGGTGCTCTAATAATGCAGGCAAGAAACCTTTAATTGTTTTTATTTTTCCTCCCTGGAGTCTTCTTTTTTATAAAATTAATTTTTTTAATTAAAGTTTTGGAGGATTCATTTTGGGGATCACAGATGGATATGAAATTGGATGTCATGTTCCTGCTTCTTCTGGCTGAGATTTTTCTCACTCCTTTCACTCACCTAGTTATAGCTCCAGTCTCCCCATACTTCAAGATCTGCCTCAAAAGCTACCTCCTGCAGAAAGCTCCCTCTCTTCCATCACCTTAGCAGAATCAATTCTGATTCTGAATATCTAATAACTCTTTGCATTTTCTTTGAAATCATAAACTAGTGTCAGTGATAATAATTAGAGTTATTCTGTGAATGTCTACTCTGACCTTGGAAAGTGTATTTGATTTCTTTACCTCTTAATTTCCTCATTTGTAAAAAAGGGGAAATAATATTATCTGCTTCAAAAGTTGTTTGCATAAATTGTGACAGCATAGTTAAAGCACTAAGCATGGTACCAAAAATAAGAATAATAAGCACTAGATGGATGTTAGTTATTATTACTTTGTGATGGTATATGTAACTATTGGATATCTGCTTTCACCTTCACTAAAGAATTAGGGATTGTAATACATTTTCTGTTCTCATGAATTTCTTTAAAATATGCTTTTTCCTCATATCCTTTCTTGAACTCACTGGTAGGTCAGCTAACATTATCTTATAATTTCATTAACTTCGTCACTCTTCTGATTTGATATTTCTGGTTTTCAGGAAACAGGGATAATTTTTAAAAAGAAAAAAAAGTATAATTAAGTACTGAGTGGAGGACTCAGGGGTCCTCCTATTAATAAATTACAAAAGAGTCAATGCAAATTTAGAATACACTATACTGGGAGTGAAGTCCCCCTACCTTGTAATATGGAAAGAACATGTGTTTTATTTGCCTTGAAGGATATTTGAAAATATAAGAAAAAAATGTCTATAAGGTTTATACTTCCCAGCCTAAAACATGTTATTTATTCAAAACACATTAGTTATTTGTAGCTGCATTACCTGATAAAAAATGGAAGCCTCTAAGCACACTTTTTTTTTTTTCTGTAACACAGGAAACAGTCGCATACTTGTTCTTTATAATAGGAGACAAGGTTTTATCTGCCATATGAAAAAAACCTTCTTGTAAAAGGGAATTTACTATTCCTTGGCTCCAGCAAAGCAGAAATCTTGGATACAGAGTATAGCAGGATCAGATTTGAGCCAGTCTGAGGTCCAACACCTCACTAAAAGGGAAAGCCATACCTGGACTGATGAGAAATTAGCAGTTCATATTTTGAAAAGGAAATTGAGGGAGTAATCAATCTTCTGTAGTAAGAGCAGGGTTAAAGAGTATATTTTGAAATAATTTTGAGTTTATAGCAAATACTAAGCACTTGATGAAAATATAGAGAAAGCCTCAAATGAGAAAAATGATAATGTGGTTGATATCAAAGAGTAGGGGAAAAGATTAGAAGAGGTTGAGTAAAACTTGAGAATAACAAAAGAAAAATAACTGGTAAGAACTTAAACCCAGCAAGAAAGGAAATTATCCTCTTAGGCAGACTCACAAAAGATATATAAAAACAGCTTAAGAAAAAATACTAGAAATTGAATTCTAGAATACAAGTACTAAAGCATCAAAACAAATCCTTTTAAGTTTGTGTTAGGGTACTTAATAGTATTCATGCTTATAATTCTATATTATTAGTATATTATACTGTATAATAGTATCATCAATTATAATTGCCATATTGATCTCATAAATTCTTCCATAAACTGTACAAGCACTTTAATATGAGTATATTATGAATAACTTACAGAAGATGAAATTAAGAGGAGGAGAGGTTTTTTTTTTCAAAAGTCTTATAGATAATGAATATTTCTCTCTTCTATCCATAAAATTCCAAGTTATTTTCACAGAAATACAAGGGCTAAATGAAGTCCACATGATTCTGACAAAACATAATTGGTTATTCAGAGTAAGCAAAACTAGGAAAGGCAAAATTCCTTACAAAATGTTATTTTAACAATGCTCATCTCTGTCTTGGGCATCTGCACATTTGACATTGACTTGGGAACATTTATTTTGACAATTTTTATTTTACTCCTTTTTTCCTGAATAGGTATCTTCAGAGAAATAAGATTTTACTGAATGTTGGGGGATTCCTAGAAGAGTGTAGTGTGTATTCCAATTCTATTTTAAATATAAAATATCTAGCACATTTATATTTATTAAAATTATAGGCTTAAAAAATTACAGGCTTTTTAATTTGCATGGTAACAACGCAGATGATGGTAAAACATGAAATGATTGTTTTCTTACTTATAAGTGAATATGATCTCTAGTTTTTTTTAAAAAAGGTATAATTTATTTTAATCACATGTATATAGAAGCTACTAAAATAGATTTCTCCTAGGGTGTGTGTGTCGGGGGGAGGTGTATGTGATTTCAAAAGAAAGAAGAAAAAGTGAAGCTTTCATAACTAACAATGTTTATTATTGTTCCTAATACAATGGCAATAAAATAATATTGCCATTGAATAAATAATTTCCATCTCAGACCATCTGCAGGTGTGAATCTATTAATGTAAAACTTAGGTACAATAAGTTAATGTTATTCCAAGGGAAGTTAGAGCTTAAATAATTTTCTAGACATTAGTTTACTATCTTTGATATTTTTAAATACCTGTCACTTATGTCTGATAGATTAATGATAAACTAATTTGTTCCTTAAAATATGTTAATATTTGTGGCATATTTGCAACATTTACACATTTTATTTTTCTGGTAAATAAACACTGATTGAGGACTATAAAAATTAAGATATAAACATCACAATATAAAACAATTTGGTCCCATCTAAAAAAGGAATAAAATGTTTAATATGACATATTATAATGATTTGATTTAACTGATCATCACACAGTTTAACCTAGTCCCTATCACATAATTAGGAATAAAGAAGGTAAGTTACTTAAGCGTGTACCTATTATGTCAGTTTTCGTTAATGTGTAAAATTCTGATGGTGTGCTGGGGTTTCTTAAGGGAGGAAACTTACAGGAGGGTTGAAATCTGTATCTTATCATGAAAGCTTTGCCCCAAAATACATATTCATATGAGCAAGTGGAAACTTGACATGATTTACTCAATTTATGGCTGTTGTTCCCCTATATCTTCCAAATTCCATTTCTCAGTGAAACTGGATATGCTTTCCTCCAGAGCATATATTTTATACCTGAATATCCTGCCAGTTTTGAAGCTGAATAACAATAGGTGATAGGCATTATTTTTAGTTTCCTTATTTTATAGATAAGGCAACTGAGGCTTAAAGAGTTTATGCAATTTGAATAGGCTACACAGCCCACAATTGACTAAGGCAGAATTGTGAACTTTGTAATACTCTCACTGTTGTAAGGTGAATAAAACATAATAAAAAAGTCACAAATACTCTATGAAGATTTGGGATCAAGATATCTACTATCAAGTAGGCTGCACACCTAATGTGGGGCTTGAACTCAAGACCCTGAGATCAGGAGTTGCAAACTCTACCAACTGAGCCAGCCAGGCATGTCAAGATATTTACTTTTTAAAGTGATTTTTTTCTGGAACTCAGCTCATGCAATGAAGGGGTAGAGTCATTGGAACATAGGAATTCTAAAGATTTGGGAGCTTTGATATCCATCCTACTGATGTTAATTTTTGTCATAGTCTTGGCAAATAGGGCACAGGTTGAAGCAGATAAGGCATATTGACATTTTTCTTCATGAACCTATATTTTGTGTAATCTCCTTGTTCTGTGTTTCTCTTCATTCTGGCATACAAATATTTTAAGTTATTCAGTGAATACTTCATAAGATTATACATTTGACCCTTGAACAACATGGGTTTGAATTACATGAGTCCACTTACATGCACTTTTTTTTTTTGGTAAATACAGTACTGTAAACATATCTTCCCATAATTTTATTTTATTTTTTTAAGATTCTAATTATTTATTTGACAGAGAGAAACACAGCGAGAGAGGGAACACAAGCAGGGAGAGTGGGAGAGGGAGAAGCAGGCTTCCCTGCCAAGCAGGGAGCCCGATGAGGGGCTCGATCCTAGGACCCTGAGATCATGACCTGAGCCAAAGACAGACAGATGCTTAACAACTGAGCCACCCAGGCGCCCCTCATAATTTTCTTAACAATTTATTTTCTCTAGATTTCTTTATTGTAAGAATACAGTATATAATACATAAGCACTCAAAATATGTTAATCAACTGTTTATGTCATAGGCTTCCAATCAACAGTAAGCAATTAGCAGTTGAGTTTTGTGGGAGTCAAAGTTATACATGGATTTTTTACTGCAAGGGCATCAGCATCTCTAACCCCACATTGCTCAAGGATCAGCTGTAATATTATACTAGAGGAGGATGCTGTATGCAGTTGAGAAATACAGGTACATTCTTGAAAGTCTGATTTTGTATGTATGATGAAAGTAATAAAAAATCAGAGGAATTTTTATGATAGATAAAACCTACGACCAAGGAGTAAGACCAAAATAGTTGGAGATCAGGGCCTCTCTAATGCAATCACTCTATAGATGTGAATGGATAAAAAGCTTGAAGGGGGGGAAATTGGAGGGGTAGACAAACCATGAAAAACAAACTGAGGGTTCTAGAGGGGAGGGTGGTGGGAGGATGGGTTAGCCTGGTGATGGGTATTGAGGAGGGCACGTTCTGCATGGAGCACTGGGTGTTATGCACAAACAGTGAATCATGGAACACTACATCTAAAACTAATGATGTAATGTATGGGGTTTAACATAACAATTAAAAAATTTTTTAAAAAAAAAAGCTTCCTCACAAGAAGATACTGTGCAAATATACACTAGACGGGGTCTTGTTTCTGAATAAAGCTAAAAATAATTCAGTCTCTGAGAATTTCCAAACCACACTCCTATGGTTGAGGGTCTTGATCTACCTTACCTGTTTATCCAACTTTCCCATCCCAAATAACCCCAAAACAAAACAAAGTCATCCTAGATTGATTTTTAACTTCAGGCTTCTGAAAGAAGCAAACACTCTTTATGGATAATAATACTCGAAACCCAGCCTTCAAAAAGTTATCTTAGATGAAGCTTCAGGAAATACAAATTAATAGTAAGAATAAATCCTTCAATTTGCGAGGGAAAACATAAGTTACAGAACCATAACTATAAAAACTAAAATATTGAACATTAAGAATATGACTTTTAAAATAAAATAAATGCCTAACAAAGGAACAAGAGACTATCAGAGTTTTAAAAAGGGACTGTGCACACAGATGTGCACACAATTTTGCACTAAAGCTGCAGTGCATAAAGTAAGTGACTCATATCAGCCTTCTGTGATGTCTCGAGTGACCCCAAGGAGAAATCGAAAACAGGAAGAACCAGAACGCCAGTTAGCAGAGGCATGCAAACAATATTTTAAAAAAATCAGAAATAGAAACATAATGTACTAAGATGACCTAAAGGTCTTTTTTGTGTCTATGTGGAAATCAGAAAACCTTAATTTTTACAACTATAACAAATTATACCTTGTGACACACAAGTATTTGGAGAACTACTTGTAAGCACAAATGCTTTTGTATATTTTATATATTTAATTCCCTGGAGCTAACAAACTTTGGAGCAGTTCTTCAGAACAATCTGAAGATTGTTCCTGGCTATAGTCCTCAGTAAGACAACAAATAAAGTGTTTACTAACCGACTTTGAGGTTGGTTTTCTTTAGTGGATGCAAAGATGGCTTGCTGAGATTCTCTGAAGACTCACTGCCCACCTGTGCGGAATGAGATCGGCAGACAGCCTCCAGCTGAGGTCTGGTCACCTTTAGGGAGCAACTTCACCTGAAATTACATCCTTTCCAGTTTAACTGAGGCTGCTAACTGGGCAAGATGCCAATATGAAGGCTTACATTCCTGCTCTGTGTGGGGTACTCTGTCAGGCAATACTTGTTCCAAAGTTCCCCATGGGATGCCTGGCTGGCTCAGTCAAAGAGTCTGCAACTCTTGATCTCGGAGTCCTGTCAGATTATAAATTAGACAGGTCCAAGAGTCAATACTAAGTAAGATTCTGGAAACAAACTCAAACAATTCTCTAGTCACAATATTGTAAATGGACTAAACTCTTCAGCCAAAAGACAAAAATTACCAGACTGAATTAAAAAGAAAAGAAAAAGAAAAAGGAAAACTGGGCCATATCTGTTAATGAGAATCACATCTAAACATAAGGATACAGAAAGATGAAAAGTAACAAGAAGGAAACGTTGAGGTATGGGCTGTCCTTATCAAACAACAACAACAAAACACCTCAAACCTATGACTATGCTGAAGTGGCTCAACTACCAGACTTGGAACTTTTGGGAAGAAGGTGTATTATCCTGCCTCCCTCTCACCTTTCTATGAACTCACTTGTGTCCAAACTATTAACAAACATGACTGTTATTTGGGAACATGGGCAACCTATGAACATTGCATTCTAAATTGTCCTTTAAGACACAAATCTTGACAAATAGGAAAGTGAGAGACTTAGATTCTGTTGGGGGAAGGAGAAGAGACTGAAAATTCCTTCCATGGTAACAAAACTCGTCCAACCACCACTGGGGCTGTCTCCTTTCCTCTGTGTCTGGTGTGCACTACATATTAATGAAATGTTAAAGATAATATACACTCATCTAGACAATCCAAGTAATAAAGAACAAGGAGGAAAAAAGTAAAAATCACCACCAGTCATTGTTCATGTAGGAAGGTGAGACCTATGAAGAAACTTGAAAGTACTCGAATATCAATTCTCCCAAATTTTATGCATTATGGCTGTTTAACAGAGCCACAACGAACACAGTATTTTAAGAGAATTTATTATTATCTTTGCTTCCAAGTAAATTATAGGCATGGTAATTTATACTTGGCTGCAACGGTAGGTTCTGAGAAATATTGGTAAGTAGAATTTATTAGAAGTAGGTAGTGGCTTTCAGTTCATAATACTGAGCCTACTGAATAGAAATGAAGTTTGGTTATTTTTATTTATTTATTTGCCTTTAAAGTTTTTAAAAACTTTCATAAACATGGTCTAGTGTAGAAGCCAGGAATATTTTGTTTGACTCCTTTGGCTTCTAATTTCCAATATAATCCCATGCTTTGTTTTGTTTTTCTAAAGAAGTTATTTATTCCATTAGTGTACAATTTCTAATGTCAAATACACATTCTACCTTGCCAAAAGCAAGCTCAATAAGATTTTTAGAGTAGTAAAATGAGATTAAGGTTGAGCCCTAAATGTGGAAAACTACTATTAGAAAATATTATTTTGGTCATGATGACCTTTTCTTTTTATTGGTAAAGTTTAAATTAGAGGGAAGGAAAAAAAAATAAAAACCAAAGTAAATATTTTACTCAAACCTTTGAATGTAAGCATTTTCAGTTCTTGTGTAATATATAAAATAATTATTGTGTTGGAATTGTTGCACAAAACATCCTCTTCATAAAGAAATACTAATTTCTGTTTAATGACAACAAAAAGAATGCAATTCAATATTGTGAGTGGAAAATAGGTGTGAATACACAAATATATATTTTTTTAAAGTACAGAATACCAGGGTATTTTGTGTTCAACTAATGTTTTATTGATCAAGATATATTATAATTGCATCAGAACGTAAATAATTTACACATTCATTTAACAAATATTTTGAATCACTTACATGGTGTCATGCATTTGCTATACTGGGCACTGGGATTTCCATAATGAAGACACACTACCTCCTTACCCTTGTGAAGCTTCAAGTCAATACATTTTTTTTAAATATCAGTGTATAGTAAGCGCTTACTGCTTTCCATTCCCATTTCCCTTAACAGTTAAAAATAGTTAAATATATGTCTTCAATTCTTTCCTCCAATTCAATTATTTTTTAACCCGTGTCAGACAGGTTTTATTCCCTACTTCTAGTAAAATTGTTTAAAGTTCACTCATCACCTTTCATAAGACAATGTCTACAAAAACTTGCACAAGTTTTTCTAAGGGTTAACTTTGTGTGTGTTATGGTTATCTAAGTAATGGGTTAGTTATATCTGTTTTATAGATTTAATTCCTTACCTTCTCCAATTTTTTTTTGGCTTTCTATTTTTCCTTTAGTTACATACAGAAATTGTCTATAGAAATAGCAGTGGTGCATGAGGAGAGGGAATTACCAGCAGATAAATGAGAAGTGGCCAGTGTCAGAGTTGGAGAAAGCATGAAAAAATGTGAATATCATAATTAACTTCTGTTGGGGAATGGATCTGAGACAAATCACTCAATGGATTATGGAGCACTCTTAAACAGGGAGGTTGCAAGGGCAGGATGGGTGACTGATGCTTGGGTTAGAAATGTATTTAAATAGAGCTTACCTATGCAAAAGTCTACAAAAAGTTTAACAAGTCTTACTCTAGAAATCTATTGCATAGAGTACTTATTTGTCGTATCTCAACTCCCTTAGTGAAAATCAGTAACACCTTCCTTTGCTCACATAGCCTTTTGTAAATATCCTAATCATAATGTCCATCAACCAACAATGCATATTTTAGTCTTCTGTCCATGTTTCTGAATTCTACAACAATTTGTGAACTTCATAGATCAAGAAAATTTGTAACTATATCTTTCTACATCTACAAAGATAAATATTAGCTTAACCAAGGTCAAATATTTATTTCATTTTTGAATCCCAAGAGTTAATACACTATCTAGCACATAGTAAATTATTCATTAAATTTATGCTAAATGAAACAAAAGACATCAACATTTAATCATTAATAATAAAATGATGTGGTCATAATCCTTAATTCATAGTATTTTTAGTTAGAATCTCAGAAATCTTTAGCCCTTAGGAATTGTAAATGTTTGTGTTACTATTTGCTAAGTTAGGCATTTAACCATGTCTTATCACCTGTTGTTACAGCAGATGATTTTATTTCAATCTTTTGGTTAGAAGTAGTTTGCATCATCAGAGAGCTGGTATGCCAACACAACGGAACATTATCTGTCTATAATAGAGAAAGAGGGAGATGTTTGTATGATAATATGGGACCATCTCAACTACATATTTGTATGTGTGAAAAAGCAAATGACAGAACAGTATGTGTAATATTTCACCATTTTTAAAGCAAGGGTGACCTTATGGATATATATATTTATAGAAATATATGTGTGCATTTCTTTTACTTATAAAAATAAATAAATAAAAATAAAAACACCAAGAATAGGAAATAAAAACTAATTTAAAAATGGTTATTTACGGGTCACCTGGGTGGCTCAGTCAGTTAAGCATCCAACTCTTGGTTTCCTCTGAGGTCATAATCTCAGGGTCATGAGATCAGACCGCATTGGGCTCTGCACTCAGCGCAGAGTCTGCTTGAGATTCTCTTTCTCCCTCTCCTTTTGTCCCTCCCCCTGCTCATGTTCTCTCTAAAATTAAATAAATAAATCTTTAAAAAAAATGGTTATTTAACAGAAGAGACTAAGATCTCCTCATACATTTTGACATATATTTTCCTTTTTTTGATCATAAATTTTAATATACAGAATGCAAAATTATATTAAAAATCTCAATTTCAGAACATTAAGAATAAACTAAAATGAAAGAATTTTGCTCTATACCAAATTACTGACATAACCACACTGAAAGAATACTTTTTCAAATGACCTTAGATATCGTTTTAACTATATATCCTTATAATATCTGTTCTAACTATATATCCTCATAATATCTGTTCTAAATACACATACAGCTGCAAAGAAAATTTAATCTAATTTATTAGTCTGATCATTGGAAGTAATACTAATATTAATATCGAAATATTTTATAAAATAAAAAGTATAAATAATTATGCTAATGCTAATAGGGATTAACATGCATTTTTAGTACAAAATGGAAAAGGCATAAATATCAAATAAAAAATTAAGAAACATATTGTGCTATTAAATTTGAATTAGGAATTGCACACTGGAATTTGTTGTTGTCTTTTCTTTTTTTTTAAAGATTTTATTTATTTATTTGACAGAGAGAGACACAGCGAGAGAGGGAACACAAGCAGGGGGAGTGGGAGAGGGAGAAGCAGGCTTCCCTGACTAGCAGGAAGCCTGATGCAGGGCTCGATCCCAGGACCCTGGGATCATGACCTGAGCTGAAGGCAGACGCTTAATGACTGAGCCACCCAGGCACCCCTGTTGTTGTCTTTTCAAAAATACATATTTTCTAATTTCATCAACTGAATAAGTGGAGAAACAATGGGAACATAATACCAATGTATACACTTCACATAGAAATTGTTTTCTCTATCACTTCCCTCTAAAATAAACCAAGACAGAAAATAACCTGATCCAGGCTGGGGCAGGAAAGATACAATGACCCAGAGACATTTTCCTGTACCAGAAAACAAAGTAAGCAAGGACTAATGGGGTAAAATTTTAAAAATGAATCAATTTGAAGGAGTTCTCATTAACCAAAGATTTAAAAAAATAGAGCATCAAAGTAATAATAATAATGAATTTATCACAATGCATTGAAATAAAAAAAATCCATGCGCTCATTTTAATACACACACAAGAAAAGAAATAAATAAGTAAACAAACAAATGCAGTGAGCACCATTTTAAGTAACTATAATTACACAAACTAATATTTTCAATTAAATGGAAAAACTGAAGCATTAATCTTGTCTTTACAGCATAAACCTGCCATACACTATAAACATTACTCAGTTGATGAGTAAAAATCTCTCTTTTTTTTTAAAGATTTTATTTATTTATTTGAGAGAGAGAGAATGAGAGAGAGAGAACACATGAGAGGGGATAGGGTCAGAGGACGAAGCAGACTCCCTGCCGAGGAGGGAGCCCGATGCGGGACTCGATCCAGGGACTCCAGGATCATGACCTGAGCCGAAGGCAGTCGCTTAACCAACTGAGCCACCCAGGCGCCCAGTAAAAATCTCTTTTATAAATATATTCCAACTAATAAATATAGAAGGCCTAATAAATTAGAAAATCAACATTTTACAACCCTTAATAATAGAGTTCGGTAATGCCTATCAATGTATGAAGCTGCTAGTTGAGAGCTAAATGGGAAACTTTACAATGGACAACAATGGATGTCACCACCTAAATTCACTGATCAACTTTCATCTAACCAAAAGTGGCACAGACATGTATCCCAGATGAAGTATACAATATGAAGTATATAGCATAAATTATTCTTGCTTAGTGGAACCTAAATCTAATCAGGTCTTTAGAACAAATGCCCATGCTTTTAGAGATGGGTGCCAAATGTACCAGCAGAATGACATGACATAATGATTGGTATTTGCTATAGAACAATTCAGCAGGAGGGGAGGGAAGAGAAAGAGAGAGGGAGAAGGAGAAAGGAGAGAGAAGACAGGTGAAACAACAGTCATGTTGAAACGAGGTGATGGGTATTTTGGAGTTCATTGTATTAGTCTCCCTAATTTATGGTATGTTTGAAGTAGTTCATAATTTTAAAAAATCTAGTGGGAACGCTGAGAGTAAAAGAAACCTATTTTGGCACAGAGTATGGGTAGAATAGGAGATTTCCTTTTAGAAATAATGAGTGTGAGATTCCAGCAGAATTTTAAATAATGTCAGGCAAAAGATTGAAAAAGCTTAGCTGAAACTTACTAGTGAGTTTCAATTTTAGCCAATAAATAAACAAACAAAACCACAGATAGAAAATTGAAGACTCCTAGGTAGCAAGCACTGCGTTAGGACCTGAGATTACAAAAATAACTATGTCTTGGTTCCCACCCTTGGAAAAAGTATAATCTAAAAGTTCCCATTGGATCTAGGGATAGAGATTTGGAAGTCTTCGTCATGGAAGTCATAGTTAAGCACTTTCAAGTCTTTGTGGGGGTTTTTCCCCCTTCTTTTGTTTTTACATTTCAATCAGTATCTGAATAAATGTTTCAAAAACTACTCAAAATACTGAAACTATTTTCTGCTTTTGCCTTATAATGCCACTTTATATAATTATTCACTTCATAAATTACCCTTTGATAATTTTTCTTTTTTATTCCATGGTAAAAGAACACTGAGCCAGTATTTTAATGATCATGATTCAATTTCTCATATCACTTAAATATGCAGATATAAAAGGACTTGTAGATTTCTTTAACAGACTTCACAAAGTTCTTACCAAACAGAATAAAAATAAATGATATAAAAGCCTAAAAGTGATAATGAATGATCAAAGTCATCCTTGCACTTTATAGAATGCATTTTGTTACACTCACAGATATGGAAATTTGTCTGCCATTTAGGTACCTAATCAAATTGGCAATTATTTTTTCAGGATCTGCACTGATAGCAAAATAAACCTAGCCATTGCATCAGCATTATAACAGTTACCGAAATTAGACCTCTGAGTGACACTTTATATTGGATTAAAGCCAGACCGTAATAGAAAGTGGTAACTATTAAATTGTGTTGGGAACCAAACTGTAAGTGCTGAAGGGATCTCAGAGAAAACATAGCGGAGGAAAAGGAAGCAAACGTTATTTTCATATGTATTTAAGTTTCTTCAATATTTTAAACAAAACTTTTCTTCAAAATCTGAGCAAACCAATGTACATTAATGGCTGACAGTAAACTGACAACAATTTTCAAGTAATAATCTAGATCTTTGTTTTTGAAAATTACTCTGTAATTTTTAAAAGCCATGAAATTGAATTTTGTACCCGGTGATATGATACCTTTATAAATAAAGGAGGAGGAGGGTGCTTAGATAAGTGTACAACTATTACTTCACTTTGTAGTACAGTGATATAATAGTGTTTACATGAATTGCAGTCAAGAGCAATTACACTAAAAAGTGGGAAGAGGTAGGGGCACCTGGGTGGCTCAGTCGTTAGGCGTCTGCCTTCAGCTCAGGTCATGATCCCAGGGTCTTGGGATCGAGCCCCGCATCTGGCTCCCTGCTCAGTGGGAGGCCTGCTTCTCCCTCTCCCACGCCCCTTGCTTGTACTCCCTCTCTCACTGTCTCTCTCTCTGTCAAATAAATAAATAAAATCTTAAAAAAAAAAAAAAGTGGGAAGAGGTAGAGAGAAAAAAACCTCAGGTGAGATGGGTCTTAATGGGATTTTCATAGGTGAAGATTATATACTCATGATCAAGGTCCATGACATGTTTGGGGAAGGTAAAGATACAAAGAGTCATATTTGTGGACAGTGTAGATTAAACAAGTGAAAGGAATGTCTAGACACAGGCTAAACCTTATGGAAGAAGACTGTAAATAATGAGAATGCTCTTTTCAGTTTGTTAATCAACAAGGAGGCAATGATGCTTTTTGTCTTGGGAGGTGATCTCATTAAAACTGTATTTTAGGCCACTCTAAGTGTGATAATTTGAAATAGGAGAAGTAGACCATGCAACCAGTTAGTCATTTAGGCAAGAACGAAGGCCAAACTTGGGTGCTGTCACTGGAATTTTTCAGGTGCAAAGATAATCTGAAGTCTGATTGAACTGTCTGAGTAAAGAAGGACAGAGGGAAAATGATCAAAGATGATTCTAGGCTGGGTAAATGGGGGAACTGTGCTATAAATAGGAAATCATGATGGAAGAGTTAATTCTCAGGGAAATCTGATGAGTTTTGTAGAGCCTGGGTAGAGCATCATTTGAAGTTCACTTAAAGGAATTGGAAAGGATGGCATAGCTGGGACTATGACGTCCAATGATAACATTCTGAAACCCTGATCTTGCAAAAACAAAAACAAAAACAAAAATAAAACAAACAAAAAAAGAAGTGGGAAGAAGGATATGGAAGAGCCATAATTTATGATTGGCTGATGTTCTAATTAATTTTCTCCATAAACCACTACCCTCCCAAATTATTCTTTGGGTCTATAGAAGAAATATAAGAAGGAAAAGATATTAAAAACCAAGCAAACAACCCTCAGTTTGTTTCCTGCGATTAAGAGTGGGGGGTGGGGTGGGAGGGATGGGGTGACTGGGTGATAGACACTGGGGAGGGTATGTGCTCTGGTAAGCGCTGTGAATTGTGCAAGACTGTTGAATCTCAGATCTGTACCTCTGAAACAAATAATGCAATATATGTTAAGAAAAAAAAAAAAGAAGAAGAAGAAGAAGGTAGCAGGAGGGGAAGACTGAAGCGGGGGAAATCGGAGGGGAGACGAACCATGAGAGACGATGGACTCTGAAAAACAAACTGAGGGTTCTAGAGGGGAGGGGGGTGGGAGGATGGGTTAGCCTGGTGGTGGGTATTGAGGAGGGCACATTCTGCATGGACACAGGGTGTTATGCACAAACAATGAATCATGGAACACTACATCTAAAACTAATGATGTTATGTATGGGGATTAACATAAGAATAAAAAAAAAACTATAAAAAAAAAAAGAAAAACCAAGTAAACAAACAAGTAAAAAGAAACTCAGCTGCAAAGGGTTTTGAAGTTCAAATATATAATGTAATTATATTAAGTTAGGTTATTAAATATGTAATAAAAAGGATATTTTATATAGCTTCTATGTTCTCTATAGAACCTAATTCTGAACATTTACACTAAATAAGTACTTCATAAGAAACTAATGAATTTCAATTACATGTGTATATATTAATGAATAAAGATAATGGTGACAAATCAGCTTACAATAAGTAATATAATAAAAGGAGATAAATAAAAGGAGATTATTTCTAATGTAACAACAGTATTTACAGATACATTAATGACTTTTCTAATACATCATCAATTTGAAGTTACTCATACAATAAAGCCCATAATGTTGAAAGTAATTACTACTCTTATTAATTATCTACTGATGCAATAAATTTCTCAGGAAGAAACATAATTAAGTAAAATGGCATGCTATCATTTTAAAAGATTTTAAAAAAATAAATCTTTATCAAAGTAAAGAGTAGCTTTATCAAACTAAATAAATGTTCCTCACATTCAACTCAAGATTAGATCAGATGTATTTCTATTTAGCAATTTTAATGTTTTGTTTTCAAAGCAGCTTCAACTATTGTTCTATATCTTCAGCATCTAGAACACTGATTAGCATATTGTAGATAGTACTCAAAAAATTCTGTTGGAAAAAAATGAATGAATAAAGGACTAGATAATTGAATCAAGTGATTTCTCAGTAATAAAAGTTATTATCTATTATATATTTACAATCTGTCAGAGCTTATGCTAAGCAAAATTTATCTAATTATAAATTCTCACATGGTTCTATGAGAGAAGGATCTCTCAAATAGGGAAACAAAATTAGGAATGATTGTGGAATTTTATTTAAGGTCTTAACATATAGAGAGTACAGAGTGGAGTTTGTATTGGAACCTGTCCATTTCCTCCCAAAACCCTTGGTTTTAAAGTGCTATCTTATACTACATTTTTCTTTCTTTCTCAAAGTCTTTCCTTCCCATTTACTATTAATTTATTTGAAGAATCATCCTGATGGATACTGCTTTAAATTATTGGTGTAATGTAACGATTTCTACTTACATTTTTATTTTAGCCATTCCTCATCATAGAGGAATCTGATCAGCTCACCTTAGGCGGCTCATTGTCATTCAAGAGTAAGATTGAACACGTCAGTTGTGTTTTCTGTACCTGATATTTTCCACTGCTAAATTTGAAATGTGCTTTCAACCTATGTTGGGGTGCTCCTAGGATCCATAACCAGTAGTAAATATTTTCATTCATCAATGTGGAAAAAAAAAACCAGGAAGTTTAAATATTATTTAAAAAGAAATATTTAACATGTTAATTTATGAGTTTTGCTACCAAGAATTAAGCTCAGATATATTGATTAAATCATAAACATTATAAATATATTTATATATACATATGCACATATGTATATCCACATATTTTTCATCAGTTCATGGATTTTGTTTTGTAAATATGCTTGCTTATTCTCTCATACCTTTATTTTTTCTTTTTCATATTTTTCTTGAATATGATTAAGTTTGTCATGGTTACAGATTCTTACTATAGCTTTACATGTAAAATCTCTAACTTTGTTTAACCTTGGTTCTTATGCTTGTTAGTTAGAAAGTGTGTTAACATCATCTTTTGAATGACCTAATAAGTACAAACATACTGATAAGTCTTGTCAGTATTTGGCAACCCTGTCATGACTGATAAGAAATGAATCATAGACTACATCAATATGAAGGCAAAGCTCCATTATAGAAGAAAATTCATTCTGGTACATGTATTGGGTTTCTGAATAACAGAACTAAATTACGCTAGCAAGAAGTTTCAAAGTAGCAGTATTTTTATGTCGGTCTAAGAGAGAAGGTATCCACCACCTGATAAAAGGCTTATTAAGTCATATGATGATAAGGAAATATTTTTTAAAAAGGAAACTTTTTTTCTTTTCATCTGGACTGAAGCTGTATGTGTCTGAGACACACTAAAGTATAGTAGGAAGTGATGCGTATATCAACTGTTGAGCAATCTCTGCAGTGAATTTTAACGCCAGGGGTCTGCCATATGCATTAAAAGGAGAAAGGCATATGAACACCTCCAAGTATGCCTGCAGCCTTTTATCTTTGAACTGTGGACATACACTTTTGTCCCAGGCTCTGGTGACACTCCTTTATCGCTGCATCACAGGGGAGTAATTCTTATAAGTCCCAGTCTGAATTTGATACAACAGGGCCTCTTTGGACTAAGTCTCCTTATCCTCCTACTTTGCTTTAGTAAGTGACTTTACCATTAAAGTCTTTCCTGCTACACTATGATTAACACAATTATCTCCACCACCACCTCCACCACCACCACCATTTCATTTTTATTTTTACTTTTTAAATTTTTTTGGTGGTTTTTTATTGTTATGTTAATCACCATACATTGCATCATTAGTTTTTGATGTAGTGTTCCATGATTCATTGTTTGCATATAACACCCAGTGCTCCATGCGGTACGTGCCCTCTTTAATACCCATCACCAGGCTAACCCTTCCCCCACCCCCTCCCCTCTAGAACCCTCTGTTTGTTTCTCAGAGTCCCTAATCTCTCATGGTTTATCTCCCCCTTCCATTTCCCCCCCTTCATTTTTACCTTCCTGCTATCTTCTTCTTTTTCTTCTTTTTTTTTTTAACATATAATGTATTATTTGTTTCAGAAGTACAGGTCTGTGATTCAACAGTCTTACACAATTCACAGCGCTCACCATAGCACATACCCTCCCCAATGTCTATCACCCAGCCACCCCATCCCTCCCACCCCCCACCACTTAATCTCAGGAAACCATTTCATTTTTAAAAACACTGTTTCAGTGTTTTTATGTTCACTTCATGTTCACCATGAAGACAGTGAAGTTGACCAAAAGCCCAGTTTCAATTTCAGCTAAAAGGATCGTGTGTGTGTGTATGTTTGCATCAATGTATGTTCTTTAACTCACACCACTGAAACAGAGAGAAAGACTTTCAAAAACATGCCTTTGCCCTAATAGCATGGCCTCCTGTCAACTATGGGCAACTTAAATATAAAATAACCCTGTTAGATTCAGGATATTTTTGGTTTTACTTGATGTCAGCTTCCCCCAAGAAATCCTACTGAAGAGCCAAAGCAAGCAACCCTGTAAGGGACCTTGCTCACTCCCAAATAAACTTGTAGATGACCATCTCACTCTCCACCACAAGAGGTTCAAACATTTCAAATGGTACGTGAAATGTGTATTTTACCAGTGTCTCTATGTTCTTTGTGTGTGTCCATGGATGTGCATGCATATGTTTCTTTTTTTACAATTTGCTTATATTTAGTGACAAGTCAATATCCAAGAGCAGACTTAATCTAGTCTAGTTTCACATATGTTAATCTATTTACTTATGATGACCAGCTTAGAAGACATCTATTGCTAAAGAATAATCTCTTCAAATTGGACTTTTTCTCCAAAGCCTTGTGTTTATAATTGAGGGGGTCTGTTGTAAAAGGCAAGATGTTCTTATGAGGGAGCACAGGCTGGTGACAGAGACAGAGTGAAATTACCAGCATTGCAGAATCTAAAATTATGGAAGAAGAATTCCATTAAATGTTATAAAACTACAATGTATAGAAGGAGATGAAATAAATGAGATGTAACTTTAAAAGAAAACAATACTGGAAGTACTTGTTTATTTTTTGCAACTTCCTGTGTGTCTTTAATTACTTCAAAATTCAAAGTTTCTTTTTAAAAATAACTAAATAAAATTACTAGTTCTACTATTTTCATTGTGATAATTTGTCATTTTAGTCAATCTACTAGTTATTTTACCTTGCTTTTTCTTATGGAGTCTGAAATATACTCATAGAGTCATTAAATTTCTACCATTTCTCTTTGCTAACTTTTGGCTCGTTCCAAACACAGAAATTATGATAGTAATTAATATTTATTTAGGGCCTTACTGGTTACATTGCTTCAACATACCTTTTTAATTATACGATTGTTTTAATAACTTTTTGATTTCACCAATGACAAATCTGAGACTCAAGGTGAAAAAGGGAAATATACAAGGTCACATAGCTGGTGAAATGCAGCCATGACTCATATTTCTGTTCTCAAAATATACACCTTCTGCTTTTTTTCTCTACATAATAACTGATTTCTAAAGTCAAACAGCTCATTGTAATGATGAAGAAACCGAGGCTCAGAGAGGTCAGGGGGCTGGTAGTAGACTTGTGGCATAGCTTAAATATCAACTAGCCATTCATTGTAATAATCACTGTACTTGCAGCTTTAGTTCCTGTGTCCTAGCTTTTCCCTTGTTCCTTTGATCTGAAAATAAACATAAATTAGTATGATGACAGTGTGGCTATTTTTTTCCTCTTCAGTCAAGTCTTCTCTGTGATGTAACTATAATGCTCTCCTTTCCACAGACAGCAAATCCTCTTAGCATAAAGTCTATGGAGATGTCTGTGTGACAGAAAATCCAGAGGGAAAAAACACAAGGGTAAAAGTAAAATAATTAAATCCAGAAAGGTTGAGAGAGGTACAAAGAATGAGGTTTTTGAATTTGATCGTAGTATTATCAGATTTAATTTTTAGGTATTTGATTCTATCAGCAAAGTGTAAGGAGAATTAAAAGTACTGAAAGGGTTAAAAAAAAAACTAGCCTTTTTTCTATCATCAAGGGTGTCCTATATAATTGTCCCAATAAGTAGATTAAAATAAGAAAAATAATACTCTATAGAAATAAAGATGTTAGTGCAACCTAGTAAGCTGCAAATTTTTTTTTCAATCATATTTACAAAGACCAGGTTTGCAAGCCTTGCAGGTCCAAATGTAAAAAGCATTTTAGCTGAATGCTTGAAAGTCATTTGCTGAAAGGATACTTATTTGAATTTAACTGTGCACAATGAAACAAACACAGCAATGAAAAGTAAAGGTTGAATTAATGCCTGTAACTTGAACAAGAAAATGAGCAGTAACTCAGCAGCATATATTTCTTTTTTCATGTGAATATTCATTTCACACTGTCTGCTACTCTGTAGCTCATTATCCCACTTTTGGAACAGATGATTTTTATTGTAGGGTACTTTTCCAATTCCCCTAGAACACGGAGTTATTTGATAATTTTTTATCATTCATTTAAATAAATTTCATGCATATGCATATTTTGACTGTCTAGCTACCAATTAACATCAAGAGATTGTTAAAGAGAAATAAAAGTAAGTAGTAAAGTTTGTGCATCAGTTCTCTATTACCACAACAATACTATATAATAAATTATTCTAAAATCAGTGGCTTAAAACAAGTATTTATGTAACACAAAGGACAGAAAGTCAATCATGTAGACTGGACTTGGTGAGGCAGTTGCTCTGATCTCAGATAGGCCGCTTCACACATTTCATGTTTGGGTGTCTGTTGGCTGCCTGTTGTCTGATTGTTGGCCAGATTGTCTAGGGTGACAAGGCCTCTTTCAAACTGCCAACTTAACCATGTTTTCATGTAGATGTAGAAGAACACGTATAAGCAAGTGAACACATACAAAGCCTGTGAAAGCTAGGCCCAGAACTGGATCACTTCTGACGCATTCTATCAGCCATTGCAAGTTACAAGGCCAGCACAAATCCAAGGGAAGGAAAAAAGGACTCCATCTCTTTAGTGAGATGTAGTGCAAGTCACAGGGCAATGTCTACAGATTTACTGCAATTCATTATATATGTAACAATACATTCCAAGAAAATATTTCAGTAAAATGAGTTTTGTCCTAGAGAAATATTTTATAAACTTTAATACTGTCATGAGTTAAGAAAGTTTTAGATTAAAATTGCTTCAGTGTACATAAAATTTCTTAGAATTAAAGATAAAGGGAAACCTTTTTCTTTATTAATTTTTCATATTAATTTTTCATATTAATTTTTAGTATCATTTTTAAGCAACCTAATGTTCATTTATGAAAAACTTATCATATGAACATTATGCTAGGTGTTGGGGAAAACTGGTGACCGACACAGTCAAAGTGGTTCTTACCCATGACTGTTAATTCTATGTGTTAGGCTAATACACTGTTTTCATAGAATTTGCAATATAGTGAATCCCTTAGCACCATTCAAAATCCTCAAAACACTGATGAAGATTTTTACAAAATTAAAAATAAAGAACTAGTAGATTATGGTGACCATTAATCCACTGTTAGAATTAGGAATAAATTTAGAATGGAAAGTAGGACACTCACGCTTACCATACCATTAAGGAAAAGAGCATCAGATGAATGCCACACAGAATTTTAAATTTCTAGCATAATTAGTTGACAAATTAGTTAAAGTTGGAAATCTGTTAAATTACATACTTTTTCCATATTTTTTCATACATTTTCTTTTACGATCCATGAAACAAACCTCTAAGATAGGCAAAACAGTAATTACTAGATGTATTTTGTAGATACACTTGATTTAGAGCAATTATCTGATTTGTCCTTGTTCCTCAACCACCGAATATTGCAATTAGAACATAAATCCATGGCACCTGATAGCACATCTAATGCTCTGTCCTTATGATAGTCTAGTTTAAGTTCTAAAACAAACGGATTCATACTCATATACAACTTTGCACACAATGCTATTGTGAGAATCCATGACAATTCTTGTCATTAATAATGGGTAACCTATGTTTTCTCAGGCATACATATGAATTATAAGAGTATACTTATGGCTGAAGTCCCAGTTGAAAAATTGTAGGAGACCTAACTTCCCTTAAAACTCTGAGGAATTTAGGAAATGCCCAGTGATTTGCAAGAGGTAGTTCAAAAGTTTATTGCTTTTGGAAATCACACAGTTGTTGGAGGTATCAATCTCTCACTATTTCCTCATGAGTACCTTGCAACATCTCCGAAAGCCATTCTTGCTGAATACTAAAGTGAGGTGCAGAATTCATAAGTAAGGTTTTAGAGGTAGTTACCCGACTTTGGCACCGCTTAGCTAAGTCAAGGCAATAAAAATATACATAAAACGGATCACTGTGTAGAGGTGGGAGGACTCCATAGGAGGGCTTCCATGGAGGAAGCTGTGCTTCCTACGTCCAAGGCAGAGAGTATGGAGGTGTGTGTCCCTTGCATTAGATCCAGTGGAGGCAAGACAGGCTGCAACCTGGAAAGCATGACGTGTTCTTTATTTTTGGAGGACAGTCAGGACCTGTGTTTTATTTACACCTGAGAAAGTTAGAGCAGGTACTGGTAGGTCAAAAATAGGAAGTGTAGGATTCTGTATGTAAAATGTAACTACACCCTCACCAGCAGCAAGAAATGTGAGTTTTGTGAGAGTGAATGTTGGGAGTCATTTTAAATACTGCTCAGAAATACAGACTGGGAAGAAAAGAAGATCAGAATAATGAGGGGCAGGTAGAATCCAAAGTACATTTTATTTTGTTGTATCCCATATATCATGTTTTTCCAACATATATCAACTTATATCAATTCCAATCATAACATAGTTTCTATTTGTTTCATGCATTTAAAAAATTCAAGATGACATCGCTTAATTTTTTTTTTTAGTATATTTAAACGTTTAGTATTTTAAATGGCTGCATAAAAATATAGGTGATTACTTTCCTGTGTCTGGAAATTAAGGTGGGCTTATATTATTTGGGTTTTGGTTCTTTTTATCTATTTGTTTCTTTTTAGATGCTATACATAATCTTAAAAATAACATTTATTCACATAGCTATTATCTACCTTTAAATCTTTTTGTTTCTGAACTGATGCCATATTTTTTATAAGTGCCAGTATATATGATCTAATATTTTAGAACACATACTTTGCTTATGTCCAGAACTATGGGCTTCAAAGATTATTTTTCCTCCTTAAATGTAATGTGAGTGCTTCATGATGGCACCAAATCTTGTGGCAATTTCTTATTGATTATAAATATGATTGATTCTTTTTCCATAATGGTTCATATTGAGACTAATTGTTGCTCTGTAACCAGAAAAACTAAAATGCTACAGTTCAGAGTCATATTTTAAATGTAGAAAATGTAAGGTATATTTCGTATGATACTGTGCAGAACTGAAAAATGTAGAAAGTCTATTAATTCAAACAATCTATGTATGCCTTATAAACAGAAAACAATGTCATATTTTCCTTTTTGACTATATTTTAAATTTCATTTGTATATTCAATATTAATGTCTATAATTTATATAAAATTCATATATATGCATATAAATGTACAGAATATTCAGTCATATATGTTTATATTATGGGGGAACATATAATTTCTAATATAAAATTCCTTTTTATCCTTATGCTTTGCTAACTGAATTTCTCTTCCTAGAAGAGACTGGGCTTAGGGAGGAGTAAGAAAAAATTCCACAACAATGTATATTGGAATTCTTCAGATTCTTAACCATAGAGAACAAACTGATGGTCATCAGAGGGGAGGTGGATGGGGCTATGGGTGAAATATGTGATGGGAATTAAGGAGTGCACTTGCTCTGATGAGGACAGGGTGGTGTATGGAATTTTTTTAATCACTATATCATACACCTGAAACTAATATAACACTGTATGTTAACTATACTGGAATTATATTAAAATAAAATGTATATTGGAATTTTTACTATCAACACCATTTTTATACAAATACATTCTTATTAACCAGCAATTAACCAGTCAAAACCTCAGAAAGATGAACTATCCCCTATGTATTTTTGTTTTTGTGATGCTGTATAACAGATGGAATTTTATGTCATTACATTGGTATACTGTTAAATTTTAATTTCAATTAATAATCTTTACACTTTTCTTTTACACACACAAGGGATATTTTAGGCATTCATTTCCCCTCTAATTAGCTATTATTGCTGAATTCATGCTGAATCAAAAAGTCATTAGGTTCTCATTCACTGCTGAATTTACTTATGCCCCAATAAAATTAATTAGTCTTCTGAACAAAGACATATCAAATTTTTATTTTGCCCAATCTAGTGTTAAATTGGAGATCTTTATCTTTATCTCTATCTTTATCTATACCTATACCATCTACAGGTATAGCTAGAGCTACATACACAATATTCCTCTAAATAAAATCTTGATATTATCTGACAATGGCTATTTAGAAGGTTTCCCAGAATTCAGTGGAGTTTCATTTGATACCATCTCCCATTGGCTGTGTTCTGTGAACATTTCAACATTCCCTGAAAATATAATGCTCTTTCATACTTTGAACGTTTGCCCTTTAGTTGGAATTTTTTTTTTCTTTAGCAAACTCCTAACCACCCCTTAAAACACAGTTCTAAGATTTTTTATAGATGTGAAAGCTTGATATCAAAACAAAACCATTATATTAGAGACTTGATGTTGTAAATTTCTTAAGAGTCTAAAATTCATTTGTAGGATGTGTAACATAGAATAAATGGAATAAAAGGAAGTTTAAAAATCAAACTTATGAAACAGTTTAGATGAAAGAAAGTAGCATTCCTTTCAATAAAATAACCACTTCAACTACTAATAAAATTTTCCTGTATGAGTCTTGGGCCATTTTTTTTTTCCAAAAAGCTGTTTCTATTGGTATTGACAACCAATAGAAATATTGAGAAAAAATGGTTGTTTCATTTTTTCTCAAAATTTCATTTCTTGGCCACACATCTTGAAATTTAAACCCAGTGGCCCAAGAATCAACATTTGAAAATACTTCCTAAATGATTTTTTTTAAAAGATCTTATTTATTTATTTGAATGAGAGTGAGAGAGAGAGAGTGTGAGCCATATGAGTAGGGGAAAGAGCAGAGGGAGAGGGAGAAGAAGACTCCCTGCTGATCAGGGAACCCAACTGGGGGTTGCATCCCAGGACCCCTGAGATCATGACTTGAGCAAAAGGCAGACACTAAATTTAACCCACTGAGCCACCCAGGCACCCCTCCCTAAATTATTCTAATTCTCAGCTGTACTTAGAAACAGGTTTTACTAGACACCTTTTAATTAACAAATAATGAATACATATGTTCACTAAAAGCTAATCAGCCTATAAATGAATGTCCAAATGATGTGGGGAACAAAGGCAAGAGAAAAAAATTAAAGTTCCTTACAACTTATAGCCCATTGACAAGTCCTTGTGACAGGCAGAGTGACCTTCCTCTAGGAACTCAACTGCCTTGATGTTAATACTTTGCTAAGGGCAAAGGCAATCCTAGATTAACATTATCCCAACCTCCAGGATCCTGTAAGTGTCCTTTAATATATAAAAATTACTTTGGAAACATTCTTTATCTCTACCCCCAAGATATATGTTAGCAATCATCCTGTAAGCATATGACTCACTGATATACATCAGAAGTGTCTCATGACTAAGGTTTTATTAGAGAGTAATAAATGACCCCTTAAGGTCCTGGAAACCTTGCTTCCAAATTCCATAGAGACTTACACTATCCCTAACCCCCTCCCAATTTGAAAGTATATAATCAGCCCCTCCTCACAACCCCAGTGCAGCTCTTTATGCCCACAGGTCCTGTCCCTGTGCTTTAATAAAACCATCTTTTGTGCACTGAAGACATCTCAAGAATTCTTTCTTGGCCATTGGCTTCAAACCCCAACATTTCCACATCACAAAGAAGTATTTCTGTACAGTTTGGATTACTTAAAGTGATTTCATTATCTTAATTTTTCTAAACATTGTTCCAATTTACTACATCCCAATTTATTTTTTATTCTTTAAATATTCATTGAAGATTTATAGTTCTAGTTTCTGAAGATACAAAAATGAAAGAAACACAAGCACCTCTGAAATTTTATATGCTAGAAGCAATGTGTAGAAGGCAAACAATCAAAAAATATTTAAAATGTTTTGGGATGAGTCAAATCATTTCAATAAATTATTCAATAGACATTTCTTAAGTTACTTCTAAGGTCTCTCTCCATATACAGGATCATGTGTGATAGCAGATTCTGGGACAGTCGCAAGGCTTTTATCCCCAGCAGTTAATAGAAATACAGTAATTTCAATAAGGTAAAATAAGAGTTTTGATAAGGGAAAGTATAAGGTACCACTATAAGTGGAAACAATGGGCAGAAAACTCAAACTCAGAAAAGACCTATTCTCAATCCTGGCTACACATAGAATAACTCAGGGAGTTTTCAGAAACCTTATTGCCCAGGTTATGCCCCAAACAAACTGATTCAAAATCTTTCCTGGCATCAAGAAATATAGATACCCATGCATCCATATTTTAAAGTCCTCAGGAACAAGAGGGTATTATGCTAAACAAAATAAGTCAATCAGAGTAAGACATGTATCATATGATCAATGATCATATGAATTTTTTTAAAAAAGTCCTCAGGTAATTCCAAATGTAGAAAAACCTGATATGAGGAATTCTTAATCTCAGGAAACAAACTGAGGGTTGCTGGAGTGGTGGGGGGTGGGAGGGATGGGGTGCCTGGGTGATAGACATTGGGAAGGGTATGTGCTATGGTGAGCACTGTGAATTGTGTAAGACTGATGAATCACAGACCTGTACCTCTGAAACAAATAATACATTATATGTTAGAAGAAGAAGAAGAAGAAGAAGAAGAAGAAGAAGAAGAAGAAGAAGAAGAAGAAGAAGGAGAAGAAGAAAGTCAGAAGGGAAAAATGAGGAGGGGGAAATAGGAGGAGGAGATGAACCATGAGAGACTATGGACTCTGAGAAACAAACTGAGGGTTCTAGAGGGGAGGGGGGTGGGGGATGCATTAGCCCGGTGATGGGTATTAAAGAGGGCACGCACTGAATGGAGCACTGGGTGTTATATGCAAACAATGAATCATGGAACACTACATCAAAAACTAATGATGTAATGTATGGTGATTAACATAACATAATAAAATAAAAATTTTTTTAAAAAGTCCTCAGGTAATTCCAAATGCAGAAAAACCTGAAATCTACTAGCTATGGATGACATTCCAGAAGATAGTACTTTCTGTGTGATTATTGTTAGGTGGGTAGTTGTTAGTCAAATAAAGGGATAAGGTGAAGGTGAGTAGGGGAAGGGATCAGGATGTTTTCCAGTGGGGAGGAAAAATAGTGCAGGGCTTATGGATTTGAAAGTTAAAGGTATCAATAAAGTTGAATGCAATAGAGTTATATACGTTGTGGAATGTAGGAAGAAAATACAGAATCTAGTAAATTGCGCTGAAGTGTTTAAATTTGTCTCAAAAGTCATGATTCTTAAATGTCTGTGTGCTTAAGAATCACTTGAGAAGCTTTTTAAAAATGCAGATTTCTGAACTCCTATCCCCAGAAATTCTGATCCCTTAGGTCTGGAATAGGAAACAGAAATGTTAGTTTTAAATAAATATCTATACATTATTTTTATATATGTTGTATAGGAACAAATGCAGAGAAAAAAGGAGAAGCACATATTCAGATTTGCTAATGAGAAAGATTCTTCTGGGTCAAGAATGGATTTGAGAAACTCAGCACTAGACTCAGAGATACCATTCTGTTCTGAGGATTTGTTGCAACAATGCAGACAAGAGGTGCTTGAAGCTTGGATTTCACTGGTGACAAATCGAGATAGAGCATATTTGGCTTTCAGTTTTTACATTAAAAAAATCTAAATCTTATGCTTTTTTTAAAGATTCATTTATTTATTTAAGGGGGAGAAAGGGAGGGAGAGAGAGAGAGAGCAGGGGGAAGAGCAGCGGGAATCTCAAGCAGATTCCCTGCTAAGCATGGAGCCCAATGCAGAGCTGGATCCCAGGACCTGAGATCACCACCTGAGCTGAAACCAAGAGTCAGACACTCAACTGACTGAGCCACCCAGTGCTGCTAAATCTTATGCTTTCTGGGCGATGGGCATTAAGGAGGGCACGTGATGTGATGAGTACTGGGTGTTATATGCAACTAATGAAACATTGACCATTGCATCAAAAACTAATGATGTACCATATATTGGCTAATTGAATTTAAATAAAAAAAATTCTGATGATAATTGACCTGTTTTGTTCTTTTTTTTTTTTTAATCAAAGCAATTTAATACTAAAAAAAAATTGCCCTTGGTGTTATTACCTGTTTTTATTTTTTCCTTTACTGTGAAGGAGATACTCAATCCTTTAGTTTTCTTTTAAGGTCAACTCTTAATTAGCCAGGGTACAATGGCCTGACTAATTGATTACCAGGCCCTATGTTGTTTGTATGCCCGTAGTCTTTAGAATTTCTAAAGTTGGTTAGATAGCTAAGGAAAACTATATGAATTGCCCATTGACAAGCCTAACTTGTTTGCTCTCCCTATAACTTTACACGATATAGAGATATAATGACAAATGGTATTTATTAATTGTTTCATTTTAATTAGAACTAAAACTTTAATTATTATATACAACAGTTCATTCTAAGAAGTAATCTTTAATAAGATTTTAAATTTCATTCTCTGCCTATCCCAGCTTCCACCTTAGCTCCTCATCAAGCATTTAATGTTCTTAAAATTAGCACTTAATTGCACAACATCTGATGTAATCATTCAATTTTTGGAGAGTTTAAATGATGATAAATAAATTGTTAAATACTTCCTTTGTAGGAAGTAATTTTCATGTCTGATCCTGTGTATCATAAGATTTTAATAAGGATAAAGGATAAAACTATTAATAAAATAAAAGTTTTAGCTATTTATTTTATAATTGCAGCTTTCCTTTTCTGATGCCATATGTAATTATCTATCTTTCCGTGCCTAATTTAACTTTTCACTTTTTTACTTTTAAGATCCTGTGCTAGCAGCAATTTATTTTAACTTTGGTTCTCCCAACACTGTCCACAAATTCTTGTACTACATGGACATACTTATCTTTGTGATTTTCCCAATCTAATCCTCTTAGAAAAGTCCACTCCTTATGCAAATCATCTACCAGGTTACTCTTTCATACTTTATTTTCATGGGTATAGTTTATTTCTTTGCCCTTATTATTACATCTTAGAAACTGCCAGCATCCAATTTTGCTATAGACTTTCTGTCAATGTGTTCTTTCCAACCAGTTGTCTGAGCTTGCTGATGCATACATTTTTAAAGTCCATTTTCCTGGTTCTTTCATTCCCTTCCAATTCATGATCATTATCTCCTAAATTGCCTTCCACTATTACATTTTCAGCATATGAAATATAAGTAATGAAAAATGTTGCTAGCATTTGGTCATCTATTTTGAAACTTAGTGTCTTTAGAAAAGTTTTGAAGCCAGAAGTATACTTCCTTTTTTATAATTTGACAATTTATTTTAAAGCTAAGTGATTAGGAGTTCAAAACATGTTCAAATAGTTTAAAGGTGATCCATTTACTTGGCAACATGTCTTTTTGGATGCCTGAATTTGCTGAAATATCATCTTATTTAGGATTTCTTAGGGAAACTGTCCAACCTAGATTGGATAGTTCAGTGTATTAAAACAAACAAACAAACAAACAAAAAACTGATGTTCATTTCTATCAGTTGGCTTTTGGCTAATGTTTTCTTTCACTTTTACTCTTTTTTTCCTGGAAGAAATCTTATTGTGCATATCAATCAGTTATATCACTTTTTAGCATTTAATTGCAATGATTATTCATTTACAATTTCTATACAGTTTACTGAATAACACTGCTCTGAAAAAATTGCTATTGATCTGACTACTCGTAGTGACAACAGGTAGCATAAGATATACATTTATGTTTTGAAAGTGAAATCAATTTTCTATTAAAGTTCGGATTTCAGAGCTCAAAAATCTTTCAGAGATCACCTATTGGAAAACAAACAAACAAACAAAAAACAGTTGTTCAGTAAGAATCTCATATTTTTCTCACATCTAAAATAGGCCTGTACATCAGCATACATTTATACTATTGGTGGTCTTAATTTAACCTTACTTTCAAAAACTAACAGCTGCATTTGTCAAAACATTATGATTCTAAGGATAGGAATACTGAAATATGTTTGTTTGTTTTTAATTGAAGTATAACTGACATAATGTCATATTGGTTTTAGGTATACACACAATGATTCAATATATGTACATATTGCAAAATGATCATCATTAGTCCACTTAACATCCATCACTCTACATAGTTACAACAAAATTATTTTTCTTGTGTTGAGAACTTTCAAGATCAATTCTCCTGGCTACTTTCATATGCAATAAAGTATTATTAACTATATCACCATTCTGTACATTATATCCCTGATGACTTAATCATTTTATAATATTTATATAATGTTTACTATTTTAAGTTTAAATGAATTTAACTATGAAAAATATTAATTTAAATAACTTTAATATAATTACTTGGGTTTTTGTTCAAACAAATTTTTGGAAATGTAGTCTAAAATAACAATGTTAAACTTAACCTGAGCCATCTCCCCATCCCTTTTTCTTCCAGGAAATGGCTTATTACAAAGAACTTAGTTAACATTCACTGCTGTCCCCAGTTTACTTACTACAAGATCAGACACAGACTGCAAATCCCCATTCTTTGTCTCATAAATGATTAGCTGAACTGTTCATAACCACTCAACAATCTGGACAAAATACCTGCTAATTTGACTAGAGCAAACTTTAGTTAAACTTCTCTCCTTTCCCCAGGTTCCTGAACTTTAATTACAATAGGCATAGGAAATTCTCACTTAAATGGATTCTAAATAAGTTTGGGCCCAACATTGGGACATAAATTCCTCTTAACTAATTAAACTGATCTTATGACTTATGATCTAGAGAGAGACAGAATGTTCACGTGTGTGTTTGTGTGTGTGTGTGTGTGAAAACAAAGGGCACTTTATTATTTAATAAATGTTGGAAAATATATTACAAAATATGTTGGGAGAAAAATAAGATAATTATATAATTACCTAAGTTAGTGTTCCTGTTCATAATATTATTTTCTTAGCTTATTCAAAATAATAAATTATGGGGGTGCCTGGGTGGTTCAGTTAAGCATCTGACTCTTAGTTTCAGCTCAGGTCATGATCTCAGGGTCCTGAGATCAAGCCTCCCTGTTGGGATCTGTGCTCAGCACAGAGCCTACTTGTCCCTCTCCCTCTGCTCCTCCCCCTGCTTTCTCCCTTTCTCTCTTTTTCTCTCATAAATACATAATTTTTAAATAAATAAATAAAATAACAAAATAATTAATTATGTTAACTGAATAGAATTTGTATCTCAAGTACAATGTAAGAAACTGTAAATACATAATAAAGAAAAAAGAAGAAAAGAGCAGGAAGAAGAGATTTCCTACTAAAATTAATTTAATTACAAATTATATAGTATATATTAAATATTTCATTAATATATCATGAAATTAAGATATAATATAGATACTTAATGACTTAGAGTTTCATCTGGTGGGTATTTAACAAACAGTGGGGCTTAAAACTAGAGATGATACATTCATTTAAGCACATAAGAACATTTTAAATCTTATAACTTTTGAAACTGTAAAACATTCACAATAAACACCAAATAATAGATATTATAAAAGCTACATGCACCAATCACAATGCAATTATTAAATAAAAAGATAACTTAAAATGCAAACCTCCATAAATTGTTAAAATTCATTTTTAATAAGTTACATGTTAAAAAGAAAAGGCCTAGAACTAAATGACAACAAAAATATCACATGTCAAAATGTTTAATGCAAATTGTTTAATGCAAGTAAAATGATATTTGGAAGAATTATATAGCTTTGAATGCACATATTGCCAAAGGTTAAAAACTGAAAATTGATAAGCTAAACAAAATTTTAGAATCTTAAAAATGAACAATAGAATAAAAGTGATAATATTAAACGAAATGAAATAGTAAAATTAAAACATGTATTAATGAAATAATAGTATATATACAATAGGAGAGGTCAAGAAAGTCAATTGGCTAAATGAAAAAATTGATATAATGTAAATTTTTTTAAAGGTTTATTTATTTATTTGAGAGAAAGAGAGAGAGAAAGCTTGCAAGCAGCAAGAGGGGCAGAGGGAAAGAGAAAGAAAATCTCAAGCAGACTCCCCACTGAGTGCAGAGCCTGACAAAGGAATCGATCTCACAACCCTGAGATTGTGACCTGAGCTAAAAATCAAGAGTTGGACGTTTAACCAACTGAGCCAACCAGGCACCCCTATAATGTAAAAATTTATAGTGCATTTGATGATGTTAGAAAACCAAGTAGGCAAAAATTAATAATGTAAGAAAAAAGCACCATTATAGAAGCTGCTAATGATATGAACAAGGTTTTTACTAAATTATTTACCAATTACTTACCAAAACAGACTTAAGCACAAATTGAAAATTATCAGTCCCAAAGTCATTAAACTAGTTTAAAAGGTATTTAAAATACCAATACATATATACATACAGTTGTTTTAAGAGTTATTCATAGAGGCTAGAGGGAAAAGATGGCAGAGGACTAGGGGACCCTATTCCAACCAGTCCCCGGAAATGAGCTGGATATCTACCAGACCACTCTGAATACCCACAAAATCAGCCTGAGATGTAAGAAGATAGAGCTGAATCTCTACAAACAGAATTATCGCAGGCGGTTGGACTCAAGGTATGCAGCGGGGAGCTGTGATTCTGGGGGCAGATATCGAAGGATAAACAGCACGGGGAAGGAGCCTGGCCATGGGGATACTACACCACCAGTGAGTGATAGCCTCCTGCGCTGGGGATGGGGCACACACTCACACACTGGTAGCAGTAAGAAAGGACTTTAGGGCAGTCCCCCAGATGGAAACCCGGAGCAGCAGGGCCACCCATGTGAACTGGGGGGGAAGCTGGTGGTTTTAGAAGTGCAAAGGGCAGAGACATGCCCCCATCTGGAGGCGAGGACTGGGAGTGCAACTGAGGGGCGCACAATGCAGGATGCTGCAGTTTATAGCAGCATGGACAGAAATGGAGATAGTGTGGTCTGGAGAGCTCACTGAAGAACAGACTGCAATCTCTCTGCTCTGAGGCAGAGGGTTGGAAATGGTCTCTTCTGCTCTGACTCTTGGAAGAGATACGGAAAGCAGCCAGGGAAAGCCACCAGGGAACAAAAGCCCCAAAAAACCGGTTTCCACTGAGCCCATCCCCACCACAGGGGTGTAGGGCAACTCTGCCCCAACAGGGTTGCCTGAGCAACAGCATGGCAGGCCCCTCCCCCAGAAGACAGGCTGGGAAAACAAGAAGCCAGCAACCCTAAGGTCCCTAGAAAACAGGTGCATCTTGCTTGGGTTCTGGTCAATAATTTGGACTCTATACATTCCCTCAACCACCCCTCAACAGAATGACTAGGAGGAGGAACCCCTGAAATAGGAAAGACTCAGAGATTATGATTTATGCACAGATTTACAAATGGATTCAGATATAACCAAGATGTCCGAGATGGAATTCAGGGTAGCAATTGTGAAGACAATAGCTAGAAAGGAGAAATCAATTAATGGCCACATAGAGTCTCTAAGGGCAGAAATGAAAGCTGAATTGGCAGAATTTAAAACTGCTATCAATGAGATCCAATCTAATCTAGATAATCTAACAGCTAGGGTAAGTGAGGCAGAAGAATGAATTAGTGACTTAGAAGACCAATTAATAGACAAAAAGGGAAAAGAGGAGGCCAGGGAAAAACAACTCAGAATCCATGAAAATAGAATCAGAGAAATAAGTGACACCACGAAACGTTCCAATGTCAGAATTATTGGGAGAGGGAGAGAGAGGACTAGAATATCTATTTGAGCAAATCTTGGCTGAGAATGTCCCTAATCTGGGGAATGAAACAAATATTCGTGTCCTAGGGGCAGAGAGGACCCCTCCCAAGATCAAGGAAAACAGGCCAATGTCCCGGCATGTAAACTCTCAAATCTTAGAACCAAGGAAACCATCTTAAGGGCAGTTAGGGGGAAGAGATTCCTTACCTTCAGAGGGAGGAACATCAGAAAAACATCAGACCTATCCACAGAGACCTGGCAGGGCCAGAAAGGGCTGGCAAGACATATTCAGGGTACTAAATGAGAAGAACATGCAGCCAAGAATACTTTATCTGGCAAGGCTTTCATTTAGAATGGATGGAGAGATGCAGAGCTTCCAAGACCAGCAGAAACTGAAAGAATATGTGACCACTAAGCCAGCCCTGCAATAAACGTTAAGGGGTGTTCTATAACAGAAGAAAGAACCCAAGAGTGATATAGAACAGAAATTTACAGGGACGATCTATAAAAACAACGTCTTCACAGGCAACATGATGAGAATAAATTCATATCTTTCAATAATCACTCTCAACATCAACAGCCTAAACGCTCCCATAAAATGGCACAGGGTTGCAGACTGGATAAAAAGACATCCATATGCTGTCTACAAGAGACTCATTTTGAACCTAAAGATACATCCAGACTGAAAGTGAAGGGATGGAGATCCATCTTCCATGCCAGGGGACCTCAAAAGAAAACACGGGTAGCAATTTTTATATCAGACAAATTAGATTTTAAACTAAAGACCTTAGTTAGATACACAGAAGGACACTATATCACTCTTAAAGGGTCTATCCAACAAGAAGATCTAACAACTGTAAATATCTATGCCCCCAACATGGAAGCAGCCAAATACATAAGCCAGTTGTTAACTAAAATAAAGACTCATACTGATAATAAGACGTTAATTGTAGGAGACCCCAATACTCCACTCTCAGCAATAGACAGATCATCTAAGCAGAAAATCTACAAAGAAACAAGAGCTTTGAATGACACACTGGACCAGATGGACCTCATAGATATTTACAGAACATTCCACCCTAAAACAACAGAATATTCAATCTTCTCAAGCACACATGGAACTTTCTCCAGAATAGACCATATACTAGGTCACAAATCAGGTCTCGACCAATACCAAAATATTGAGATTATTCCCTGTATATTCTCAGACCATAATGCTTTAAAACTGGAACTCAATCACAAGGAAAAATTTGGAAAAAATTCTAACACTTGGAAGCTAAAGACCACTCTGTTCAAGAATGTTTGGGTCAACCAGGAAATCAGAGAACTTAAACAATTCATGGAAACCAATGAGAAGGAAAACACATTGGTCCAAAACCTATGGGATACTGCAAAGGCGGTCCTAAGGGGGAAATACATAGCCATTCAAGCCTCACTCAAAAAAATAGAAAAATCCCAAATTCACCAACTAACTCTACACCTTAAAGAACTAGAGAAAAAGCAAAAACAATGCCTAAGCTACGCATTAGAAGAGAAATAATTAAGATTAGAGAAAAGATCAATGAATTAGAAACCAGAAACACAGTAGATCAGATAAGCGAAACTAGAAGCTGGTTCTTTAAAAGAATTAATAAGATGGATAAACCACTGGCCAGACTTATCCAAAAGAGAAAGGATCCAAATTACTAAAATTATGAATGAAAGGGGAGAGATCATGACTAACACCAAGGAAATAGAAACAATTATTAGAAATTATTATCAACAACTATATGCCAATAAATCGAGCAACCTGGATGAAGTGGATTCCTTCCTAGAAACCTCTAAATGCCCAGGACTGAAACAGGAAGAAATTGACAACCTGAATAGGCCAATAACCAGTAACGAGATTGATGCAGTGATCAAAAACCTCCCAAAGAACAAGAGTCCAAGGCCTCATGGATTACCTGGGGAATTCTACCAAACATTCAAAGAAGAAATAATACCTATTCTGAAGCTGTTTCACAAAATAGAAACAGAAGGAAAGCTTCCAAACTCATTCTATGAGGCCAACATTACTTTAATCCCCAAACCAGGCAAAGACCCTATCAAAAAGGAAAACTTCAGGCCAATATCCCTAATGAATATGGATTCCAAAATCCTCCACAAAATCCTAGCTAATAGGATCCAACAATACATTAAAAGGATCATCCACCACGACCAAGTGGGATTTATCCCCGGGATGCAAGGGTGGCTCAACATTCGCAAATCAATCAATGTGATAGAACACATTAATAAGAGGAGAGAGAACTATATGGTCCTCTCAATTGATGCAGAAAGAAGCATTTGATAAAATACAGCATCCTTTCCTAATTAAAACTTTTCAGAGTATATGGATAGAGGGAACATTCCTCAAGCTCATAAAATCCATCTATGAAAAACCCACAGCGAATATCATCCTCAGTGGGGAAAAGCTGAGAGCCTTTCCCTTAAGATCAGGAACTCGTCAAGGATGCCCACTCTTACTACTATTGTTCAACATAGTACTAGAAGTCCTAGCAACAACAATCAGACAACAAAAAGAAATAAAAGGTGTTCAAATTGGCAAAGAAGAAGTCAAACTCTCTCTCTTCACAGATGACATGACACTTTATGTGGAAAACCCAAAAGACTCCACCCCCAAATTACTAGAACTCATCCAGCAATTCAGTAATGTGGCAGGATACAAAATCAATGCACAGAAATCAGTTGCTTTTTTATACACTAACAATGCAACTGTAGAAAGAGAAATTAGAGAATCGATTCCATTTACAATAGCACCAAAAACCATAAGATACCTCGGAATAAACTTAACCAAAGAGATAAAGGATCTATACACTAGGAACTACAGAACATTCATGAAACAGAACACTCAACTACAGAACACTCATGAAAGAGATTGAAGAAGAAACAAAAAGATGGAAAAACATTCCATGCTCATGGATCAGAAGAATAAACATTGTTAAAATGTCTATGCTACCCAGAACAATCTATACCTTCAATGCCATCCCAATCAAAATTCCAATGACATTTTTCAAAGTGCTGGAACAAACAATCCTAAAATTTGTATGGAATCAGAAAAGACCCCAAACCGCCAAGGAAATGTTTAAAAAGAAAAACAAAGCTGGGGGTATCACGTTGCCCAATTTCAAGCTATATTACAAAGCAGTGATCACCAAGACAACATGGTACCGGCACAAAAACAGACATATAGACCAATGGAACAGAATAGAGAGCCCAGATATGGACCCTGAACTCTATGGTCAAATAATCTTTGACAAAGCAGGAAAAAATATGCAATGGAAAAAAGACAGTCTCTTCAATAAATGGTGCTGGGAAAAATGGACAGCTATATACAAAAGAATGAAACTTGACCATTCTCTAACACCACTCACAAAGATAAACTCAAAATGGATGAAAGACCTCAATGTGAGACAGGAATCCACTAAAATCCTCGAGGAGAACATAGGCAGTAACCTCTTTGACATCGGCCACAGCAACTTCTTTCAAGACACATCTCCACAGGTTAGTGAAACAAAAGCAAAAATGAACTTTTGGGACTTCATCAAGATAAAAAGCTTCTGCACAGCAAAGGAAACAGTCAACAAAACAAAGAGGCAACCCACAGAATGGGAGAAGATATTTGCAAATGACACTACAGATAAAGGGCTGTTACCCAAGATCTATAAAGACCTTCTAAAATCCAACAGCCAAAAACCAAATAATCCAGTCAAAAAATGGGCAGAAGACATGAACAGATATTTCTCCAAAGAAGGCATACAAATGGCTAACAGACACATGAAAAAATGTCCATCATCATTAGCCATCAGGGAAATTCAAATCAAAACCACATTGAGATACCACCTTACATCAGTTAGAATGGCAAAAATTGACAAGGTAAGAAACAACAAATGTTGGAAAGGTTGTGGAGAAAGGGGAACCCTCTTACACTGTTGGTGGGAATGCAAGTTGGTACAGCCACTTTGGAAAACAGTGTGGAGGTTCCTCAGAAAATTAAAAATAGAGCCCAGCAATTGCACTACTGGGTATTTACTCCAAAGACACAGATGTAGTGAAAAGAAAGGCCATATGCACCCCACTGTTCATAGCAGCAATGCCTGCAGTAGCCAAACTGTGGAAAGAGATGAGATGCCCTTCAACAGATAAATGGATAAAGAAGATGTGGTCCATATATACAATGGAATATCACTCAGCCATCAGAAAGGATGAATACCAGGCACCTGGGTGGCTCAGTTGGTTAAGCGACTGCCTTCGGCTCAGGTCATGATCCTGGAGTCCCTGGATCGAGTCCCGCATCGGGCTCCCTGCTCGGCGGGGAGTCTGCTTTGCCCTCTGACCCTATCCCCTCTCGTGTATTCTCTCTCTCTCATTCTCTCTCTCTCAAATAAATAAAATCTTAAAAAAAAAAAAAAAGAAAGGATGAATACCCAACTTTTACATCAACATGGATGGGACTGGAGGAGATTATGCTAAGTGAAATAAGTCAAACAGAGAATGTCAATTATCATTTGGTTTCACTTATTTGTGGAACATAAGGAATAGCATGGAGGACATTAGGAGAAGGAAGGGAAAAATGAAGGGGGGGAAATCAGAGGGAGAGATGAACCATGAGAGACTATGGACTCTGAGAAGCTAACTGAGGGTGTTAGAGGGGAGGGGCTGGGGGAATGGGTTAGTCTGGTGATGGGTATTAAGGAGGGCACGTACTACATGGAGCACTGGGTGTTATACAAAAACAATGAATCATGTATCACTACATCAAAAACTAATGATGTCTATTGACTAACATAACATAATAAAATAAAATTTAAAAAAAAAAATGGGCAGAAGACATGAATAAACACTTTTCCAAAGAAGACATCCAGATGACTAACAGACATATGAAAAGAGGCTCAACTTTACTCATCAACAGGGAAATACAAATCAAAACCACAATGAGATATTACCTCACACCTGTCAGAATGGCTAAAATTAACAACACAAAAAACAACAGGTGTTGGCCAGGATGTGGAATAAGGGGGACCCTCTTGCACTGTTGGTGGGAATGCAACCTGGTGTAGCCACTCTGGAGAACAGTATGGAGGTTCCTCAAAAAGTTAAAAATAGAACTACCCTACCATCCAGCAATTACACTACTAAGTCTTTACCTAAAAGATACAAAAATACAGATTTGAAGGGGTAATGCACCCCGATGTTTATAATAGCATTATCAACAATAGTGAAACTATGGAGAGCACACAAATGTCCATCTACTGATGAATGGATAAAGAAGATGTGGTATATGTATGCATTGAAATATTACTCAGCCATGAAAAAAAAAATGAAATCTTGCCATTTGCAATGATGTGGATAGAGCTAGAGTGTATTATGCTAAGTGGAATAAGTCAGTCAGAGAAAGACAAATGCAATATGATCTCACTCATATATGGAATTTAAGAAAGAAAACAGATGAATATATGGGAAAGGGGGAGGAAAGAGAGAAGGAAACAAACCATAAGAGACTCTTAACAAAAGAGAATAAACTGAAGATTGATGGAAGGAGGTGGGTGGGGAATGGGCTAGATGGGTGATGTGTATTAAAGAGGGTAGTTGTGATGAGCACTGGGTGTTGTATGTAAGTAATGAATCACTGAATTCTACTCCAGAACCCAATATTGCACTGTATGTTAACTAAAATTTAAATAAAAACATAAATACATTAAAATAAAAAAAAAAAGTTACTCCCGGAACAGGTAATTCCAATCTTACACAATTATTACAGAGTAAACAAAAAGGGACCTTATTACACAACTCACTTTATAATGCTGGAACCAAACCTGACAAAAACAGTAAGGAAAAAGAAACTTACAGAAAAATGTCACTTATGAACACAGATAAAATAAAATATTAGTAAATCAAATTTAACCATATATTAAATAAGCCTAATAAAATAATTATGCTTGTTTTCACCTCTCATACCACAACATCTGTGTTGCCTGGAAGAAAGGAAGAAAAATGATGCTTTTGAAAAGTGTTGAGGAGTTTTCCTTTGTTATATTCTTCAATAATGTCTGTTAGTCACTTCAGAGGATTTTAAAGCTCAATGAATTCACTATTTCACTAAGGACAGAGTCTCAGATCCATAGACACAAACATTCACAGAAACAAATGTATGTGATTAGGTTAGTTTTCTCTATTACTGTTTAAATCTTAATCATACATTGGAAGCATAGTGTTGCAGGGTCAACTCAATTGTTCCTTGTTTCCAATTGCTTGTATCTGGGGCGTTGTCACAAAGTGACACAATGAATGACTAAAGCCTCAGTTGGGGAAAGTCTGTGGTTGTGGCTTTCACTCACAAAGCATGATTCTTTGGAGCCTTTGTTGTCTGAGAGTAAAGCTGAGTGTGGTTTTCTGTAAGCACTAGAAATACGATGAACATATGCTCTCAATGATATGCTGAGTTCGCTATCTAGATAAAATGAGATATTGCCTAACGATTTAGGTAAATTAAGCAGCTGTTTCTTACTATATTGTGCTAATGCTGCTTCAGAATTGTAAATTGTTGATGGAAGATCAGAATGGGAAGGAAACAATATTTCACATTTCTGTAGCAGTTCTGCTTTATGATTATCATAAGAAGGCAGTGTTTTTGCATCTGGTAGTGACTAGAAATAAAATGATAATCCAAGGAATCTGTTTAAACTGAATAAAGAGTAAGTGAAAAAATTAGAACATGCCAGGTGATCATTTTCTGTATTTATATATATGAAAAAGTCAGATTCACTAAATGCTCACCACAAGAATGAATTAATACTAATGTTGGTCATGTCACCTTTTCATTTGAAACGGAAGAATGTAAAAGAATAAGCTGTAAAATATAAAGCACTCACTATATCCTAGAGACTAATGAGTACTCCAAAAAAAATTAAAACGCAGGCCTACAGAACTGAAAGATTCAATATTGAAGTTTTGATGGAAATGGACAGGAATAACATGAGTTCAATTGGGGAAAGTATTTGCTATTATTCCATTCAACTAGCTACACTTTTTCATGTTATTTGAATGCTTTCTGAAGTATATATAAAAGGTCTAAAAATTAAGAAAAAAAAGAAATCTTTGTAGAAAACAGAAAAATGAGTTTCCCCATCATTGGCCCACATCAAATGATTCCTTTGTCTTAGATCTAAGAAAACTGTTTTCCTTTTCATTCTATATTTCTTTTAGACATATGCTGAATTACCAAAAGAGACAAAGATCACTTTATTGTCCTTTACATATATGAACCCAGTAAATAAAATTCCATGTTTGTACATACATAAATATCTCATTGAAATACTTTTGTTTGAATATAGTAATGAAACTTTTATATAATGAAATTTAAACCATATGGATAGCAGTAAATACTAAACAAACACCAGGACAAATCCCATTTGTTAAATGTATCCTGGTCCATTTTGGAAACATATTTTTAGATCTTGCCAAGAATTCAAAGGTTTTGAAATACTTTTATCCCTTTCTTTTATTAAAGTTTTTAAATGATATTATTTCAGGTGATCATAATTACGGATGCTACACACTGTCATTCTTTTATGGAATTTCACTGATACTAAGGTTTCTGTGTTGTGGGTGATGTATTAAATTTGCAAAGGGATACAATGAAACACAAAGAGGATGGAACATTATTTTTCTTTAGGTTGCAAGATAAACTAGGGATAAAATTCAAAGTGAGTTCCTTTAACTATGACTTGTGGTTCTACTTCTGAGTGCATTCCTAATATTGTCTGTCAGCAGTGGTTATTTTGCTGTATTTACTTGATATTTGTCAAGTGCCTTCCAGTTTTTTAGTCTTTTTCTATTTTTTAGATGACTCTTCTGATCCTACAGCGATGGGTAAGAAAATTGAGACTCAAGTTAAGTCAGATTAATTGAATGTACCAGGCTGAATATTTACTCATGCATTTTCATAAATGTATTCACAATACCAATAAAAACTCCCTAACCCCCTGGCTTAACCTATTTCAAGCTATTACAACCACAATCATTAATTAACTTAGAAATGATGGTATTACAGAGATTTTAGGTAAAATTTGTTTTTGTTATAGTGGTTGTTTCAACATCTCTATAACTTTTTAGAATTTAAAAGCACTTTAAAAGTATTTTTCATTTTCTTCTCATTTCAGCCTAGTAGAGTGACACGACTAGTATCAATAAGAAATGTCTATTGACAGATTAGGGAAATCAAGATTGGAAGAGTGATTTAGTTATTTTTCTCCAGATGTAAAACATGTAGTTTCTTGTTTATCAGGAGAGCATAATGGGTCTGTTCTTTGAGAATGTTTAGTACATATTACAGCATAGGATACTGCAAATGGATACCTTATATATCTTGACATGTACACACAAACCAAAGGCATTGTTTGACTGGGAGCTGGTTGATTTCAACTATTAGATAGTGTTGGGCTAAGAAGTATCAGGGATGAAGAGGAAAAGTGGAAGTTAGGAGGCTGCTACTACTTGGCAAAGAGAGAAAGTTGGAAGATTTTGAAAGGGAGCTATTTCTGTACTCTTTTAAAATACTTTTTTATTACAATTTTTTTCTTAAATCAAGTATTAATTCTTACACTTGTGACAGTAGAATAAACCATAGTTTATCTGGATGGCTTTACATATGAACACTGAGTCATTAAAACAAAGTAAAACAAACAAATTTAACACTAATAAGTGCCCTGTGTTTATCACTTATCCATACCCCAATTCATCAATTTTAGATAAACAGGCAAATATTATTAATTAAATATGAAACATGACAAAGACAGAAGAACAGAGTATAAAGATGTTTGCCCCTTCCTTTTTTAACTCAAAAAAAATTAGCCTTTATAAAATATGTGGCATATCCCATAAACAGGATTATCAGTGTTTTATTGTTATTTCCATGTTATATATGACCCCAAATTTATTATTTTCTTGAGTTTATGAGTTGTTTGTATAGCTCTGCTGATCTGGGATAGACTCCGCTGATCTTATCTTACTTCATCTTATCTGCCGATGCTAGTGGTTTGGCTTGGGCTGTCTGGTCTAGGAAAGTGTCACCTCAGACAACTGTTTTTTCCACTTGTCTCTCATATCATTCCAGCAGGGTTGTCGGGGAGTGTTCTCATGATTGTGGCACATTCCCATGACAAGAAGCCAAACTACAAAGACACTCCTTTTTCCATCAGTCAAGGCAAAACACAAGACCAGACTAAAGCCAAAGAATGGAGAAGCCTACTCTCTTTTTCTGATAAGTCACATTACAAAAAACCCAGATATAGGAGGGGCTGCGAATTTAGGTCCATGTTATTATTCCGTATCCCACAATAAATGTTCCTTCTGTAGATAACTATTGAAAATCTATGGATGGGGCACCTAGATGGCTCAGTTGGTTAAGCATCCAACTCTTGATTTTGGCTCAGATCATGATCTCAGGGTCTTGTTATTGAGCCCCACATTGGAGGTTCTCTCTCTCCCACTCCCTCTTCCCCTCCCCCCGCTCATGCTCTAAATAAAAATAAATAAATAAATAAATAAATAAATAAATAAATAAATAAATAAATATGTTTGGAAATCTATGGAATCTCAGGAAAAAGTTACAGAAGTAACTCCAAAGATGCATAGAAATGAAAGACAAAGACAGGTTCCCATAGGTTAAAAGGGTGAGTAGATTAACAGACTCTGAAGGTTATAGTTTTGGTAGATTAGGGTTGTAGAAGATTCTTTTTTTTTTTTTTTTAAGATTTTATTTATTTGACAGAGAGAGACACAGCAAGAGAGGGAACACAAGCAGGGGGAGGGGGAGAGGGAGAAGCAGGCTCCCCGCTGAGCAAGGAGCCCAATATGGGACTCGACCCCAGGACCCTGGGATCATGACCTGAGCTGAAGGCAGACGCTTAACGACTGAGCCACCCAGGCACCCCTAGGGTTGTAGACGATTCTTGAAGTTAAAGTATATGAGCAAAGACAGGAGGAAAAGGGGTTTTGAAGTTTTACTCTGATGATATTACTGCATATAAAAATGATCAGTTGGAAATTAGAAGCTAAAATATTATCTACCTTGGTATTTAAAAGAGATGAGTGGGGGAGTATGGGAAGGACAAGTAGTTAGAAGATATATCTTCCATATGGCTATACCTTAACTTTCCATATCTCAGTGTTTGGTCTCCTGTCTTACAAGGATCAGAATTTGAACTTGCATTTTTTTCTCATTTTGAATTACAGCCAGAGACAGTTTCAAATAAATAACTGCCCTATAGCATGGAGTAAAGAAAATGTATTTTTATTTGGATATATATAACCTCATCCATTAAATATTCATTTCAGAGACTAACTTCCTGTAGTCTCTCTTGCTAACACCCAACCTGGATTATGTGATAAATATTTTGGTAGTTTGATTTTGGAGCAAAACAAGGAGAGTAAAGTGTCCTTGGATTTCACTAACCCACATCTCAATTTATGGAGGAGACCAGAAAGAAAGGATAAACCGGAAAAGTAAAGTATTATGGGACCCAATAGAGTCATTGAGGAAATTAAGGAAAGATGATTTGATTTTACTTGGCTGCATTTTATTGGCCGTTCTTGGAAGGAATAATGTAACAAGAATAAACCCTATGTGATTTTTGTGTGTGTTTTTAAAGGCAGATTAGGTCTCAGTGAGGAACATTAGCCTTTGCCCACTCATGGAAGCCACCTGCCCAGTCCTCTGGTAGCAAAGGATAATAGTAATCCAAATAAAAATATTTTGTTTTTTAGCTCGTTTTCTGTTTCCTTCTCCATCTTTACCTGGCTATCTATAATTCAACACTCTTACAGTCCTCAAAATGAATCTATTCACAGAACAACTTAAGTGAATAATGAAGACTTTACTACAGATTTGCATGGGAATGGGAGGGGAAAGTTTATATCAAGCCCATTATAGCACGTGATGTTAAAAATGCACCTTGGATATTTTAGTCTCTAAATTTCCTTTTTAGCCCATGCCATACTGGTCGGTTTTCTTCCTGACAGTTTTTCCACAGAGCCATGGCTCACTCACTTTTTTCTATGTCTCCTAGATTTTTCTCAATCTAGGCGACCCCCAAAATATTCCTCACAACTTTAATATATAGTTTAATTGCGGGCTCTACTTCAGCTCCAACCTTCAAACTTTTATCATGTTTTAGTTTAAAATGGTGAGATAGACAATAGGTCTTTTGGTTATTAAAATCCATACTTTTGAATTCTCTTGGGACAAATGACAGCAGACTATGGTCTTTCTGCTTTTGTAAGTAACATGTTCTTGGAGTTCAGTCATGGCTCAAATATTGTTTATCTGCTTTCATGCTATAGTGACAGAGTGGAGTAGTTGCAGCAGAGATCCTATGGACCATAAAGCTAAAAATATTTCCTATCTTGCTGTTTACAGAAATAGTATACCAATTCCTGCCATAATATATATATCTGTTTTTCTATCCTCATTGGACAATGATAACACACACACACACACACACACTCCTCTATTTGTTGGGGCCTAAGAAGAACTGATTAAGGACACTGAGGTAGAGTCCTTTCCCATCTCACATAACTTGGGTGTCAAATGGAGCCAGAACCCTATATTTGAACATTTCTTCTCTTACATACCAATAAAAAAAAATGCATTCAATTTTTTTCAAAAACAAACTCTTAAAATAGAGTTTTAAAATGTAGTACTTACTATAAAGTATAATTCTAAGTATGAATATATTAAATTTATTTTTTGAAGTGTTAAATGGTTCATCTCTCTATTTTTAAGAGATTGTGAATGACAAATGGCAGAACTATAGTCAAGATTAAAGTCTTAACATAACGTAAGATATCAGATATCAGCAAGGAATCTTTATCTTAAGCAATTAAGCAACATTTATAATTTCTATGTGAGTGAGCATTCATTTATCAGAAGAAGACATTTAGCTTATTTAACTCAACATTTGATTCTGTATTTTTAGAACAGCTGGGAAGAATTTTTTTTTCCTTTTGGTCTATGGAAAAGAAAAATTTTAAAGGCTAGAAAATAGAGTATGCTGAACATCATTATTAACAACTAAAATTTCATAATGAGGCAGTAATTGCCCTGATCATAGATTTCTTTATTCCATTTTGCATTGATAGTGGAAAACTGGTAAAAACTGAAGTAATTGAGACACAGCAGGTTATAGTTATTAATATGTTCACAACTTGACAGTTTCATGTAGTGACACAGTATCCAGAAAATAAATACTTCATTAAGAAGGCAAAGGGCATACTGTCTAAAATATTTGCATTGCTGTTTAATCCTTTGAGAGTTGTAATTCACATACAGAATTTCTTTTACACATAAAATGTATATATATACCAAATAGGTGGGGAGGAGAGAAGGTTCATGAACATAAACCTAAAATTACAATCTATGATTGGAAAATTTTGTTTTAATGACAACCAACTAATGGCTATCATGGCATATATTGTTAATCATTGTTTCTATGAAGATATAGTATTTTTATTAGCTATCTATTGCATGATAATATTGTCACAAACTTAGCACATTTAAACAACACACATTTATTTTCTCATTTATTATTTCAATGGCTCAAGATTCCAGCATGGCTTAGCTAGCCCCTGTGCTTAGTAACTCACCAGTTTGCATTCAAGCCGTCATCCAGGGCTGCACTGTTCTCTGAGTCTCTACAGAGGAAGGATCTACTTCTGAGCTCATTCAGTTGCTGCTGAATTGAGTTCCTTGGATTGAGTTTTAGTTTTTTTCTGCTGTGAACCGAGGCTGTCCTTAACTTCTGGAGGCTGCCCACAGTTCTGTGCACCATGGAGTTTCCCAAAAAGGTTATTTCATTCCTGAAGGCCAGCAAAGGAAAGAGAGACTCCAAAAGACTAGGTACTATAGTCTTAAATGTATAATCACATAGATCCTGCTATTTTTGCCATATTATACTATTTGGAAGCAAGTCATAGGCCATGTCCATACTCAAGGGAAGGAGACCACACAGGAGTGTGATCATCAATAAGTAGGGACTTGGCGGGGGGGGGGGGGGGTGGCCAATCTTATGAAATACTCTTTATACTCTCTCTCAGCACCAGAGCAGTAGGAATGTGATTAAATTTGGACAATCATAGTACCTAGTATTACTGATGACCATGAGAGGTTTAAGGATGGTCTCACTCATAACTCAAGTCAAACGAATCAGAATCATTCCCTAGAAATGTTTTTCTGGTAAGAAGAAAGATCCCCATCTTCTTTGGTCTGTAAAGTCCTTGTTTATGTACTAAAACAATTCCAATGCAAGTCATTAAAATGAGACTTGGTGAGTTCTGCTTTTCAAGCCTGTCCCCAAAGTGAGTTGAAGAGAAGCCACTGGCACTGGAAATATGTTGCCACAGGTACCAGATATAATGTGCCCCATAATACAATTTGAATGTATAATGAAACCATATTATCTTAGCCTGGTAAATCCTGACAAATCTATCTCACATTGGTGATATAACTGCCTTCAATGCCTAAATGCTTATGTTCTTGAGCAAGAACTTCAGTGACTGATAAAGATTCCTTTGGAGTGATAGTTTCTTTCTCTTGACAGATTTGCAGTCAGGTAGCAAAGATGTCTGGCTGGCCTAATAACTATTCTATCTCTTTAGATGATTTATGTTTTTCTTCATTGATGCATTATGTATTGATTATAAAATGAATTTGGGGGGACAGATAGTTTACTTTGCTCTGATAACTGTCAAAAATAGTTAATTAAAACATTGTTTGAAAGTTCTGTTCTATTTCTTTCTTCAGATAAATATTTTCAGAATCATTATAATTTTTCAGTAATATTATATAATTCAGTTATTTTCAGTTACATTATGTATTATTTATAACAACTATAAATAATACTAACAGGAACAATAACAAAAATAAATTTCTGATGTTCTCATTTTTTTTCAGTATTTGTTTATTTGAGAGAGAGAGAGAGTGAGAGCAAGCAGGGGGAGGGAGAAGAAGAGGGAGAATCTCAAGCAGACTCCCTGCTGATCCTGGAGCCTGACATGGGGCTCAACATGGGGCTTGATCCCACGACCCTGAGATCATGACCTGAGCTGAAACCAAGAGCTGGATTTTTAACTGACTGAGCCACCCAGTCACTGCTGATGTCCTCACTTTCTAAAGTGAAACTTCAATAACTAGTTTTCAATAAATGACTGACACTAGTATCTTCTTCCATCTCATTTTAGATCATCAAGCACATCTTCTTCTCCAGTATTATTCATTTAAAAACTCAATACATTAGATTTCACTTCAGATATAAATTTCAGTGCCAATAAAAAATACTAAGAATATATCTCCTTCAAAGAAAAGGCAAATATTACATTTTCTATTTCAATTTAGAAGAACTCAAAAGGAAAATGAAATAGATTTGAAAGGATTGATGACATAAAAGAATACATCAAATACTTTCTAGCCTGTTGATTTTAATAATTCACAATTTCCCTTAAGTTACCATTCAACTAATGTAACACCACTTTCAGAATAAAAGAAGTTTTTTCTGTCTATTCATATTTACTATTTAATAATGCTTTTAAATTAACTTAATCAGTTGTACAGGGAAGACCGTAAATTGTTTTCTCTCACTCTCTCCCTTGTATATGTATTTATACTATGCAAATCATAAGCAGACCATAAAGTGTTCTTTCTGTCTCCCTTTATATGTACATATGTCTGTAAATACATGCATATAAATATATGAAGGTAGAGAAGAGAGATAGGCAATAAAGTTCAAAACTAGCTTAGTTCACCCAGTTTCTATATATAAAGTTACTTTCTAAGACAAGGTAATTTCCTATTGAAGTAATATTCTTTATTCTGGTTTCTGTCCTCATTAATAATTTGACAATTTTAAGAACATATGAATTCACATTTAGTATCTTTAAGTACTAATATGCTGACACAAAATATAAAATATATTCAAATGGTTCTAAAGAGATTTCAGCAATTTGGCTACTTTCTTAATATCAGAATATTTTTAGGAACTGCTAATCTAACAGGTCATTGCCAGATATTTTCCAGACATTAGCTTGATCCATACCACTACAAAATCATATAAAATACAGATCTGTCAGGATCGGTAAAAGTTTTATCTTTTTATTTTAAAATAAGAGCATTTATTTCTATTATATTGTCTGTAAGGATATTAAAGAAAAAAGAAGTGGTAGCTCTCAGTTATTGATAAGTTGTAAATGCATGATTCTTCCCTGAAACCAGTTTGGCCAGTTTATAGTTTTAGTACATTGGATACTGTGTAAAATTCAAAATTAGTTCATTTAGTTTTTATTTTGTTTTAAATAATATTTTTCTTTTTTTAAGATTTTATTCATTTAACAGAGAGAGAGACAGCAAGAAAGGGAACACAAGCAGGGGGAGTAGGAGAGGGAGAAGCAGGCTCCCCACCAAGCAGGGAGCCCTATCCGGGGTTTGATCCCAGGACCCCGGGGATCATGACCTGAATCGAAGGCAGACACTTAACGACTGAGCTACCCAGGCACCACTAAATAATATTGTTCAAATTAAACTACAAATATATGGCCTAGAGAATATTTAACAACTGTCTTCTGATCTTTATTTCCTATGGTATAATTATGATTGTCTTTTCCTTCCAATTCCTCCTTACTGAAACTTTCTCATTCATTAATAATCAGTATGCTATTGTTTCTATAATAGTTTCTCTTTTCTCCCCCAGAAGAAATGAATACTTCTTTTTTCATGTTTTCTTTTTTCTTTTTTTTTTTTTAAGATTTTATTTATTTATTCATGAGAGACAGAGAGAGAGGCAGAGGCAGAGGGAGAAGCAGGCTCCCTGCATAGCAGGGAGCCCAATGCGGGACTCCATCCCAGGACCGTGGGATCATGACCTGAGCCGACGGCAGACGCTTAACCAAATGAGCCACCCAGGCGTCCCTTTTTTCATGTTTTCAAATGTTATCAATATAATGCTATAAATTCTATTTCACTCTATCATCGGTAATGTAGGCTCACTATGCAACTAAAGAGTGCCACATTCTCCAACATGTAAGATGACATGACAACCAAGAGGGAAAAGAAGAATATAAGACTTAGAACTTAATTATACTTTTGTCAGCTTTGAGCAGATAGAACTAAGGAAATAATCATAAAATGAATAATCTATAACTATATAACACAGCTGTGCATATTTACAAGCAAGGAAGATAATGTCTGTGACATTCATCTCAGCTTTTCATTTTAATGAAGCAAACTAACAATCTAAAATAAAAGTGTTTTTGGAGTATTGATGTTGTTCATTGATTCTATGTGAACTGTTTTCCGTCTTATTTAAGGGTTTCACTATCTACCCAAAATAGAAGAGACATCTGAAAGAAAATATATGACTCATGATTAAAAAGAAATATCATGAGATAGGACTTCAGGAATTGTAGAATGAAGATCTCTGTAAATTTGTTCCTCATCAGAAGCAACAATGACCTGACAAGTTTTTTCAAAGTCAACTTTTGCAGAATTGTGGAAATTAACCTACCTAAGAATTGCAACAATTGAGGAAGTGTTTATTCAATAAAACTGCTAATCCTCCAAGAAAAAACTATAGGGTTTGTCACATTGTACTTGACAAACACCCATCCCTCTCTCCTCAGCTCCAAGGTACCTTGTAAAACCAGTAGACCTGCAACCATGGTTCTTATAAAAAATGGCAGCCCTCCATCTTTTAGAGGGAGCAGATAGGTTTGGGTGTTCCTCAAAATGTCCCATCCACAGAGCATTCTCACTATTTGACATGTGTTGCAGCTTCCATGAAAAGCTTCATAAGGAGAGTGTTGCTATCATTTGACCTCACTTTGAGCTCACTCTTCTCAGGCCAATTTGCAAAGAGTAAATCTTCAAAGTCACAAGAAAAGAATCATCATGTACAAAGATTGCTCAGTAAGATTAACAGCTGAATTTACAGGAGACATAAAAGAAAACAGAAGGCAATAGAATACCATATATGAAGAATTGAAAGAATTAGGTCAACCAAGAATTCTATATCCAGTAAAAATATCCTTCAAAAATGGAGACTTTAAGGCATTCCTAGATTAAAAACAACAACAATAAGAAGAAAATATATCTCTAGTCAATTTACGCTATGAGAAATACTAAAGAGAGTTATTGAGGATGGAATGGAAAGACTTTAGATGATGACTTGAATCTACATGAAGAAATTAACTGATTAATGAAGTACATAGGTAAAACTATATATTTTATACTTTTAAATAATTATTTTCTTCCAATCTAATTTAAGGTATAAATTAAAAATATTGTAAACATTCTAATTATTATACAATACCAAAAATGTATTAAAGTTTATTTCCCTCCTTGGGCCAAAATTTACAAGGTATGAGATGATGGGGTGCCAGGGAATGACCATGGTCTATTTTGTGCTTCCTTGTTCTATCTGCTCCCCACTTGCTTTATGTCAAATGGAGGCCCTTCAGGTTTAGTGGAAGAGGTAGCAGAGGTATAATGCAGAATGATGTGGTAGCATTGTCATTTGCTTTATGCCTTATTTGTTCTTTCAACATCTTCTCACTCCCTTATCCCCTTATAGAAATGGGCATGGAGAAAATGAGAAGAAACTACTCTCTCACTTGCTCTGTTTGTAATTTTGTGAACCCCAATACTTGCATAAAACATAATTTTTATTATTTTGTCTTTATTATACTTTTTTTTTTTTCTGCCTTGGGGACTCTGACAAAATTGAAATGGAAAGAGACCAATTTTAACATCCTTAAAAAATGTTTTGCTACAGCATAAAACAAACACACACCACACATATACTCTGACAACTCTCCCTATAATTTATCATGACAAAAAAAGATCATCAGCACAGTAACCACTATAAGTTGAAAAATGGCCTAAGATTCTGGAAAAAAAAAAAAAAAAGCAAAGCACAAATGGAGAATTAATATGGATTTATTTAGGATGGTGTCAACCGTACTATGAGACATAGACCACATGAAGACTCAACGATGGTTGTATTCATAATGATGTTGAAATCCGGTGAGGTGACTACCCATCCATAATTAAAACTACCAAAGAGAAAAGAATGGCAGTGCAAAGAATAAAAACTGCTTAATTAAAAAACAAAAACAAAAACAAAAACATGCAGGTTGGTTAGGTTCTGGGAATGTTCAGAAGGATGTAAATGTTCCTTCACTTTACTATATTTTCCCTACCATTTGCCCCTTAACTTCCATGAAATAGTAGTTACATCTAGGCTTTAACTGGGTATCTTATATATGCATATGTGATTACCAACATCATAAGGCTAGAATAATCTCTGTTTTCTTTTTAAATTGAAAAATCCCCTGACTGACACGAACAATAGCAACAGAGGAAAATCAATTGACCTATGAACCTGTTCACCCAGGATCTGCATTGTGAATGCTGTGCAGTGAGTGTCATTTCCAATGAAGCCTGTCTGATTAGATGATTCGTGACCCCCATTTACAAATTAGAAGGCAGTGCCTGCAATATGTGAAAGGTTATTCTTGGTATCTAATTTGTGGCTGTGTAAAGTGAAAGTCATTGTTTTGTTTTTCCTCCAAGCAAAAGAGGTTATTAGAGAAAGTACAATTATTACAATGTCTATAATTAGGAATATAAGCAATGCATGATTCTAGAGTGATTCACAATACGTTTACTTTATTTCTAATTATGTGGGAAGAAATTTTAAGAAAAAACCAATAAGTTGGAAAACTGACAGACATGGGGAAGTTAGGAGCTGATTAGCTTTTAGATCATTGTGCCAAGAAGATGATTCATAAAGGAAAAAGAAAAGTTTCCTTTAGTTACAGAGAGGAAAGCCAATGCAAATATTTAAGTGAAATATAACATTTTATAAGATGTTGGCATGTAATTATTTGATCATTGATAATCAACTACAATCAAATTATCATAAACTTTGGCAGTCTTCATTTCTTTGAAAAATATTTTTCTAATTTATATGCTCATGATTATAAACCAAGTTTTGTCTGCACATACCAAAATATTTATTAAGTATATATAACATTTTGATCTCTATATAATAAATTAAATATTATATATAGACATTTTTATTATGCAGAATGAAACTTTAACATTAAACATATATAAGTGCTATTTTTATTTTTCCAAGTTTCCAAACAGAAAAGTTAAAAAAGAATGTTGGAAGACTAAATTGAATCTTTGTTTAAAGTGCCAATAAACCACAGTTGATTAAGGAAAGCTTAGTTCTGGAGTCAAATCTTTGTGAGTTTAAATTCAAAACCCACATGCTATATAAAAATGGGAAAATTAACCTGAGTCTCAATGTATTCATCAATTAAATTAATATTACAATTCTAATCTCATGAAGTTATTTTGAGGAACAGATAATATAAACTTTGTAAAATGCATATCAAAGTTCAAGGCACTTAGTAAATACTAAACACTGCATAGATGTTTATTACCATTACTATTGAGGTTTACTTTGTTTTGTTTTCTAACTAGGATCAAATCAAGCAAGCATATAGTGATAAAGACACTAAATGCTTATTTGGCTGAAAGTTTTGTTCTCTTGCATGTTTTTTTTTTTTTTTTTAAGATTTTATTTATTTTTTTGAGACAGAGAGAATGAGAGACAGAGAGCATGAGAGGGAGGAGGGTCAGAGGGAGAAGCAGACTCCCCACCGAGCAGGGAGCCCGATGCGGGACTTGATCCTGGGACTCCAGGATCATGACCTGAGCCGAAGGCAGTCGCTTAACCAACTGAGCCACCCAGGCGCCCGTTCTCTTGCATGTTTTGAATGTTTTAGAATTTTATTGAACTAGTAAAGCCCATTTAAAAGAACATATTTCAAGTGTAAAATCATATACTCATTTATTCAACAAGATTTTTTAAATATCTCTCATATACTATGCATACTGTGAAGTATTAGGGATCAAATAGTTATAAAATACAGTTCTTACTTCAATGGAGTTTATAATATGGGGTAGCAGAGAGATACTGATCAAATAATTATAAAAATGATATAAATTTGCTGGTGTAATAAATGTACTGAAAGAAAAGTATATGACACTATGTGAATGATGAAGAATTTGATGAAATTGGGGAGGTCAGGCAGACTTCTGGAAAGATTACAGTTAAAATGCCATTTTAGAAACTTATGATTACAATAATTTGTGCTCAATATATGGCAAAACTGTAAAATAAAGGATATGGGGAAAATTCTCCAATAACATCTGATAACATTGCAGTTTAATTTTGAAAGCAAATAAAACTATAATTTTTAGGTATTAATCAATACACAAATACACAATGTTGTAGGAAACATACTTGGATTACACTTTTAGATGACAAAAGTACAATTCAATTTTCTTTCTCTAACAGGTTTTATTGTGAAAATCCTTCAATATGTTCACTTCTCATACAACCTAACTATTTTCAAATTGAAGCAGTACTTGGTCTCTCTATGAAATAAACTTGAGTGATTATGTATTATCCAGATTTTTTTGAAAAGAACACATTTGAATATAATTTAATTTAAGGGAAGTAAGGTAATTAGGGAAGTAACTTAGATGAGAAGTATTACCTGTGTAATTATTTGCCTTCCCAATATATAAATTTGTGTCTCCATACTGTACTATAATGAGAAATCATAAAATCAAATAGCATGTTGAGTTGCATACTACATTGTATTAGTATGCAGGGATGTGCTGTGTTAAGTATTTCTGTCCAGTGAAAATAAGTAAGCACTCGTTCTATGTCTGAAAGCCACCTATTCTCCTTCTCTGCAGAGAGAAAGCTTGGATTTTGAATTCAAGACCTAAAGGAATATGACGAATTCTTTACTTTCTGCTTCCTTCATATGTAGTCTTTAAGAATTCATAATGCTTCTTAACTTTTTTGAAGAGCATTACTGCATTTATATCAAGGAAATTAGCCCTGATAAACACATTCTTCATGAATATTTGCAACAAATATATATTAAAAGATATATGTAAAGATGGGATAAGAACATAGGTATAATTCTTACTCCTCAAAGTCCAGGCTACCTAAAATGAGTAGTTTTTATAATTCATTACCAGGTATGCATACAGATACGCTGTATCTTGTCACTTGAGATTGAGACTCCTTGGTCAAAATGATGAAAGGTGTAGTGTTACTATAAACAGTCTTTTACGTCTTGACTAAATTATACAACCAACTCTGTGGCAATATCTCTATTCTCTCTCAGTCAGTATGTAGCTGGTAAAACACAAAAATTTTTGAGCTAGATAGAAACATGATCTCCCTTCTTTCCTCTTATGAAAACCACTTCTGGAAAGTTGGTGGAGGCAAAGGATAAAATGCTTTCTCGGATAACGAGAGCACAAGAAGTATTACCCTAGCAGAACTTACATTTTAAGAAGCTCCTCAAACTTTATTAAAATAATGGACTCTAATTCTAGAATTTGGGGTATAAATGTGTATGAAGAATCAAAATTGAATTCTTAAGACAATGTCTTTCCAATTTTTTTCTGCTTAGATTTGGATTTAAAGGAGCTAGTATGATGCTTCTATTCCTCCACCAAGTTTAGTATCCATTAGAAATAGATGTAGGAACTGGGCAGATGTAAATATGTCACCTTTTGTATTGCTAAACTCAGGGTGGGGGGTATGGTTTTAGGCTGTCAGCCAAGTAGAATCTTGAGATAGGCTACCAGGGAAATTTTTTTGAGTTTCCAGGGCAAATACATCAGGAGACTTAACTCAAAATTGTCCAAGGGAAAAGAAACAAAGAAACCAAATCTCTATGCCTTAACTAGATCCCATCAAACTATAAATATGACTCAATGGTTGTCCTTCATCAATTGAGTGATTCAGTAAACTTCCTCTATGGAGAGGAGTAAGAAATGGACAACTGGCAAGGAATAGATCAAACCCATCCTCAAGGAAATCAACCTAATCCACACCTGACTGGGTTTTGTTTGTTTGTTTTTTGTTTTTGTTTTTGTTTTTGTTACAGTCCCTAACTGGTACTTCACCATTCATTCTTGCCTTTTTATGTATGAAGTTGTTTCTTCATGAGCATTTTATTTGCAGATAATTTTAGATTTACAGAAAGTTTGAGAGAGTTCCCAAATACCCTTCAGCCCATTTTCCCTGTTTTTAACAGCCTACAGATGGTACATTTGTCAAAATTAAAAACTTAACATTAATGTCACGCTATTAACTAAACAAAGACTTCATTCAGTTTTCACTGTTTTTCACGAATATCCTTTTTTGTTGTTGCTGTTCTGGTATCTAATACTGTTTTAATATGTAGGTTTTAGTATTATTTAGGTATGGTGAAACAAACATCAGGAGAAAGTTGTCATTGAGAAGATAATTTATTACTCATAGTTCTCAAGAGAAACAGACACACCACACTATGCAGATTATACAGGGGGTGCATCAGGGTTGGTCAAGGAACAAAGGAAGGGAAGGGAAGGGAAGGGAAGGAAAGGGAAGGGGAGGGAAGGGGAGAGGAGGGAAGAGAGCCAATAAAGGGCACATTACCAAGCCAGTTACCACTGTGAGTGACTCTAGGGAAAGTCTAGAGTCAGAGTACAACACACACCTCTGATATTTTCCTTACACATAATCCAAAGGGTGAGAGAGCAAGAGTATTTATATCAAACTCTAGTCCATCATTGTTTGGGGACTACTCAAAACATTAATTTCCTGAGGCATCTTGCCTTACTGGCATGAAAGGCAGCAGAGTATGTCTGGTGGCAGGAAAAAAATCTCAGGAAGCTAACCAGGAGCTCACGTTTGGCAACAGACTGACACAGAAGAAAGGAGTAAAGGCAAGAGGGTAGGGGAGTGCACTGATGACTGCTATGTCTCCCACAGTTTTTTGTTGTTTTTTTTTTTTTCTGATGATCTTGGCTTTTTGAGGGGACTAGCCTCATTGTATTAATAAAATATCCTGCAGTATGAATTTATTTAATTGTTGCCTCACGATGCCATCTAACTTGCTTATATTCTTTTTATGATGTGATCTTCAGTCACCCAGTTATGGTTGTAACCTCTAGATTTGCCACTGTAAAGTTTTTCCCCTTCACAATTAGTGAGTAAACTAGTGATGATGTTCTGGCACCATGCAATTAACCAGTCTTCTTCACCTTTTCCAATTCTAGTCTTCGACATCCTTCTTGCTTGAATCATTATTTTGGAGGAGTTACAGGGGTTATTTTAATCTTTAGTTTCTCTTACAATTATTACCTGACATTCTTCTGTTTAAAAGAAGAAGGAGGAGAAACAAAATAAGAAGTAGGAGAAGGAGAAGAAGGAAAAGAGGAAGAAAGGACTCTCTTTCATCAGGTGGGGATGGGAATAATGGTTTCTTCTAACAAAGCAGGCCAAATACTCACATGCATATTTCTTCCCTAGTATTACCAAATTTCACTATAAGAATTTGGTATGATAGTAATCTCCAGTAGTAGTAAATCCCTCCTCTTTCTTTTTCTCACAAAGAGCATCCATCGATTTTTATTTACTTAATAGTTTACATTCAATTGTAATTAGCATTACACTTAATGCACATATTGGGGGGGGTGATAATGCATATATTATCATATTGACCCAAATTTTCCAGAGAAATTGATCCTTCCATAATGGTTGTAATGTCCCTGAAGAATGATAATACCTTTTGTTTGGATTATAGTGACTTATACAATGTTAAGAATTTATTTGTAAATACATATATTTAACATATTGGTGATATTTGCAATAGCAGGTCCTCATTTTATGTGTTTGTAATTTCTGAACCATTTTCCCACAATAAGCTTTTTTTAAAGGGTACATTTTCTTTGCTATCCTTAGAAATGACTCCATTCATTATGTTCATGGACCCATAGCTAGAAGGAATGATTAAAATGTACTGATTTTAAAGACCAACATCCTATGTGTAACTTCCTTTTTCCCCCCTCAAAGATACATGCTGCAAGTGTTTTCATCCTCATCTTTAGAAACAGAACAATTCTTCTTTTTTCTAAGAACAATTCTTAATTTTATGTACTAAATTAGCATTGGTTTTGTATTTTATAACTTTGAAACTGGAGTACATCAACATACACTTCAGTTTCTAAGGTGTGCTTTCTAAACAATTTATTTTTTAAAAAGTAATTTAGAGACATACGATTTCTTCCAAGAATCACAAAAGTTTTTCCCCAGAGGGTTGTAGAAGCAGAAAAGATGGCAGCATACAATTTTCACAAATGAACTTTTAATAAGAATACACTGACAAATCACAACAATTTATATGCAATTGTAAAATATAAATGCTTAATGTGGTCTTTAAGGCACTGACTTGTATTGAATCAGTCACCTCCATAAGTCATGGGTGTTGATTTTTAAAAACATTATTGATTTGTTAAAGAGAAAGATATCTTGGGTCCATAATTTTTCTCATTCTGAAACACTAAGTAGCTAGAGGCTTTTAAAATAGTGGTTTAGCTAAGAGAATCTATTTTTAAAAGATTAGCTTTGAACTTCTCTTTGAGTGCATCTGTGTACAATCTCTAGGACCATTTGGGATATAATTGAAAATATGCCTTTTATTTAGCCAGCCTTTATTAAATTGATTCTAGTGTGTTTTGATAATGGTTGGCAAAGGTGCATCACTCGGGACACTAAAAATAATGTGGACATATTAATGCCACCATTAAACATATTCTTTGTAGCCTCAGGTAGAGAGAATTTAGCAAAGTGTGTTTCCTTGCTGATGCTTCATTATCACCACATTGTGGTGCTGGGTTGTCATTTTATTTCATTCTCATTCATCATCGATCCTTTCTCTCTCTCCCTTCCACCTCTACTTTATCAACTAATCTAATGTTATTAAAAGCATTACAATCACCATAAGAAAAATGTGAAGAGTTATAAGTAACAGCCCCCAGTATAGGAGATCTGAGCTTACCCTGATAGTGTGTGATCTGGATCTTATGATCCATCGTATTTAAGATTCTACACTGGATAGTATGTTGTAGATTGAATGGGTTTCTCCCTAGCCCATCCCACCACCAAAAATTTATATGTTGAATCATTAACTCACAGTACCTCAGAATGTGAGCTTACTTGGAAATAGGGTTGATGCAGATATAATTAGCTAATATGTAATCAGTTAATAAATCATTTAATAATTAGTTACTCCAATATGACTAGTATCTTTATTAAAGGGAAAAATTTGGACACAGCAACACATACAGGGGGAATGCTATGTGAAAATGAAATTAGTTATCTGCAAGCTAAGAAGACCTGCAACAGATCCTCCCTCAGCCCTCAGAAGGAACCAAACCTACCAACACCTTGATTTTAGATTTCTAGCCTCCAGAACTCTGAGACAATAAATTTAAGCTGTTTAAGCCAGCCAGTTTGTAGTCCTATTACAGCAGACCTAGCAAACTAACACACAGAATTACTGTATTTTTACAGTAATACAGGGGCATGAAAAAATAAGTCAATACACTATAATGATTTCTAAAGAAGTGTGCAGGTAAAAGATATGTTATTTTCTATTCAGCCTAATGGAGAATATAGTATACTTGTTTGCAACATAGTGACTCTGTCTGGATTGACACTTGCTAGTATGACTTACCTATTTTTTTTTTTATTTTAGACTATAGCCATAGATGTCTCCACATCATTGAGTCTAATTGTACTTTGAAGTCTCTGAAGCTAAATTGGCTCACATTTTCCCAGGCTGAGAGAAAGTGTGTGTACTGTGTCCAGGAAACCCTCTCTATGGTGTTCAGAAGCATTATCTGCTGATAAAAGATAAAACGGCCAACTCGATGGATCATCTCAGAAAAGCCTTCTTTTCACTATGCTCTCTGTTGTCCAAACGTCTTGAAAGATAATGGACATTTATCTTCCTTACATGATTGGTCAATGTAATTAAATGGAGGTAATGACAGTTCCATTGTATTAAGTAGAATGTTAAATCAATATTACACTGTCACTTCACTTGATTCTTAAGCTGACAAAAAAACTTAGTTTTATGAAACCAATTTTTGGGGTTTCACTTTTACTTGAACTCTAAAATGCATAATGCAGATTTCTACCCTAATTACTTAAACTTCACTTTATTAATACACTGGCAAAAGATGTAGGAATTATGCCAATGTCACATTTTGAAAATGACTTATAGATAATAACCTTATTACTCAAGTGCAAAGTAGATATTTAAAGTTATGAGTTTTTATATTTCTACCAACAGAAGATGATAAAGTTAAAACAGTTACATCTACAAAATCTTATACTCTAAAATTTAGACCAATTATTTAAGAACGCATAAATTATATATGTATTTGTTAATTCTTAATTTGAAATGAAAATTATGTCTAGCTTTCTATTAATCTTAACCTAGTTTCAAATTTATACAATGCCTCTTTTCATTACTAATGCCTTTTTGCTCCCTAATTTTCTCTCATAAAACCGTTCTCAATAATCTAAGACTCAGGTATCAAAATCTCATCTCTGGTTTTCTCCTCTCCCAACATATAGAAAATAATGGATATCAAAGAAAACATTTTCCTTGCTTTCCAGTTTACTGATTTAGTACCTTTTCAATTTTTTCCTCTATAAAGAAAAGACAGATTTATATTTATTAAGTGCTTTGTATCATCTCTATTCCTTAAATTTAAAATAAGTGATTTTTCTCCTTACCTCCTAACAGTGCAAGTTTATATTCCCTCCCTCTTAAGCTTTCCTTTTCTCTGGCTCCTGGGTGTTTTTGAGCAGACAAGTGGTAATATTAAAGGCATGTTTATCAATATTGTATTTCAGTCAGAGTTTGCTCAGAAAAACAGATTGTGTTAGGTATTTTAACAAAGAGAATTTAATACAAAGAATTGGTTCATTAGGTGTTGGCAAATTTAGAAAGAAAAAGGAAAGAGAAAGAAAGAAAATCTAAGGCAGCATAAAAATAGTACATACAGGAAGCAGCTAACCCTTTAGGACTAGAACAGTGGTCAGCAAAACATAGCCTGTGGGCCAAATCTATTCTACTACCTAAATTTTAAGGCAAACTGAAGGTGATTCTTTACATTTAACATATACTACCATGAATTTCACCTCTTGGCCCTCAGAACTTAAAATATTTATCATCTGGTCTTTTAATAATAAGTTTGCCAACTCTTGGACTAAGGGGAACAATAGAAAGAGGTCTTGTAATAGGTTCCAAGGAACTAAGTCTCTCACACCTCTGCTAAAATCTCCCAGGATTTTGCCTTCAGGTTGATTTTGAGAATGGCAAAAATAAATGAAGACTAGAAATAACTATGGCTGCCAGGCCAAATGACCATCACTGGGGCTACATTGAGAGGAACAGTGGGCCATCAGGAGTGCTGGGTCTTTCTCCCTGCCTTCTGCCTCTGGGAGCCCTCTATTCCTTCCTTTTGGTGGTTTGCAGAATCATAGTCCCAGCTTTACAGTGTTGGAGCTTTGAACATTTGGAGCTGAAAGACTACGGCCTATTAACCAAGCTGGTGTTCTACTTAGCTCTGAACTGTTTGGCAAGAGATATGCTTTTTGGTGTAGATGACATAACTTTCAAGACAGAGAGGGACAATAAAACATTCTTTAAAAAAAAACACTCAGAAACGTCTGAATCTAGGGGCACCTGGGTGGCTCAGTCAGTTAAGCGTCTGCCTTCAGCTCAGGTCGTGATCCCTCCATCCTGGAATCAGCTCCCCTTCAGGCTGCCTGCTTAGGGGGAAGTCTGCTTCTCCCTCTCCCATTGTCCACACCCTCCCACAACTTGTGCTATCTCTTGCGCACACTCTCTCAGATAAATAAATAAAATCTTAAAAAAAATAAAAAACAAAACAAAACAAAATCTGAGTCTATTAAACGTTTTACTTGCTCTCTGCTCTTATTCTAAGTCATGTGTTTATTCTCATGTACAAATATTAGCACCTTAAAGATTACTCGAACTCACGGTGGTCTCTTTCTTTTATTCAGAATAAAAATTAGTTAGATTTCCACGTAGATTCTTTTCATAGGTACACTGTTGGAAATGATAGCAAGCTTAAGTCAATGAGTTACCGGTATGTTAGGAACAAATTATTCCCAATTCTCTCTCCCCTAGTCATTCACATGGGTCAATCAGATTAAGTATTATTGATCATTATTTTAATCCAGGGTTTTACTTTTAGAGGTATAGTGAAGAAATACAAATTAATGGAACCAACCACTAATTCTTCTCTACCCAACCCCTGGGGTCATAAATTAACATAGATTCATTCTCTTGTTCTCTATATGTCACTGGATGGAAAAGATACATAAGGAATCAAATTACAAATATTTTTGGATTATTATTTGACTACTGCACCCGTGTTTCCAGGGAAAATCAAAAAGTCAAATTGAATCTTAAATCTCTATCCCAGTTGGCAAAATGTATGAATTGCAAGGACAAGATTGTGACCAGGACTCAACCACATTATATTCGCTTCTAACTTCTCTTGTCTGAAGTGGAGAACTGTTTCTCCATGAGTGGTTATATTAGAGCAGGCTTTTGTTTCTCATTTGATAATTTGCTTCAGTCTTACTGAGTGCAGTCTTCTGAACTGAACTGATTACCTTTTGAAAAATTTTACACATCTGAATCTTATATACATTAAAGTAAATAATAAAAGGAACAAAAACAGACATTTTGTTAATAAGTGTTAAATTGTGAAGGTTAGATTGGTTGAAAAATCTAATAAAACAAAGGTCAAATGCCATGTATTTGTTTTGCAGGGCTGCCATAACAAAACACCACACACTGGGTGGCTTAAAAAAATTATTTTCTCACAGTTGCAGAGACTGTGAGTCTAAGATCAAGGTGCTCAGTAGGTTGGTGTCTGTTGAGAGCTGACAAAGATTATCTCATTGACCAAATTCCATCCAGGCTTCCCTGAACTCTTTCAGCTAGGAGTGACTTGGACTGCCATGCTCCTCTCCACATTGTCCAATTTTAGCAAGAATCCTGCTAAGCCAGTTTAACTAGACCCCTCCCCCCACACCCTCAGTATGTGATCACCTTCAATATCCAATTGAGTTCCTTATTCTTGACCATATCTCAGGTGATATCTGATCACCCTGGCCTGCCTTCAGCAAGAATCCTGTCAGGTCAGTTTAGCCAAAATTCCCTTATCCTTGAGGTTTCGTCTTAGTAATTTTCCATCCACTGACCACCCTCCACTTGCACACGATATACGTGAAGTTGAGTTTAATCTCTCTCCCTCCCCCATAGCAACACTCCATTGCACCTATGGTGACAGCCACTCCCCTCCTTGAATAAAGTCTGCCTTGCCATTATGAACAAGCATCATGAATAATTTTTTTCCTTAACAGGGCTCTCCCCGTGGGTTGCCAATGGCTGCCTTCACTGTGTGTTCGCAAGACCTTTTGGTGCATGCCTGGAGAGAGACAGGAAAGCAAGTGAGCTCTCTAGTGTCCATTCTTACAAGGACACTAATCCTATTGGATCAGTGCCTTATCCTTATGATCTAATTTAATATTAATTACTCCTTTAAAGGCCCCATCTCCAAATACAGCCACACTGGGGGGTTAGTTCAACATATGAATGCTAAGGTTAGTTAACACATCCATCTCCTCATATAATCACAATTTTGTGTGTGTTGGGAATGTTTAAGATCTGCTCTCTGAACAACTTTCTAGTATGTAATACAGTACTGTTTAACTATAGTCACTGTGCTGAATATTAGATTTCCAAATACAGCCACACTGGGGGGTTAGGACTTCAACATATGCATTTGGGGGTTATACAAACATTCAGTCCATAATAAATTAGACAGCTATGGAGATACAGAAGATGCACTTTTTAAAAATTTAAATCTCTCTTACAAACATAGCAAGAGGTTACCTGGCCATGGTCTTTTTCTTCTCTTTAGGTATCTACCTAGCATAAAAACTTTTTTTTTTTTTCAATATTTCTGTTCACTTGCAGGAATTGTAGAGAGTAACTTAATTAAATGTGAAATAACATAAGCAGATCAGGAAGAATCCACATTATAACAGAAACAAGAATTGACTAAAAGTGGGCATTTTTACTTTGAGAAAAACACTGCTTGCCTTGTGTTGTATTTGTGATACTAATCCTTCTACCAGATCAACACAAAGGACAATTTCTGCACTTAAAACATTTTTATATGTACCTTATGGAATAATTTGGTTAAGGTTAACTGTGTGTCTGTTGTATGCTGTGGAACACAAAAAGAAATATCCAATAAAATACAATAACTAAAGAAACAGGTTCATTTGCATGTTAGGCAGATACTGAACAGTACAAGGTTATTTTGCTTAACAAAGGACCAAAATATATTAACATATTGTAAACATCCTCTCTTTCTCATATCTATCAAAAGTAACACTTAAAAATAAAACCTGAACTTTTAAAAAGAAATCCACTACACAAGTAGATTTAAAAATAGAGGACTAAGTGAACATCATCACTTACCATCAGGGAGATGAAAATTCAAAAATACAATGTGATATCACCTCATACCTGTCAGAATGGCTAAAAGCCAAAACACAAGAAACAATACATGTTGGTGATGATGTGGAGAAAAAGGAACCCTCATGCACTGTTGGTGGGAATGCAAACTGGTGCAGCCACTGTGGAAAACAGTATGGAGGCTCCTCAGAAAGTTAAAAATAGAACTACCCTACAATCCAGCCATTGCACTACGAGGTATTTACCCCAAGGATACAAAAACACTAATTCGGAAAGATACATGCACCATTATGTTTATAGCAGCATTTTTTATAATAGCCAAGATATGGAAGTAGCCCTGGTGTCCACTGAGTGATGAATGGATAAAAATGTGGTGTGTGTGTGTGTGTGTGTGTGTGTGTAAATAAAAATTAAAATCGAGGCATACAGATCTGCAAGCCAAGGAGAGAGGCCTCAGAAGAAACCAACCTTGCCAACCCTTTGATCTACCTCCAAAACAATGAGAAAATAAATTTCTGTTGTTTAAGCCAAAAAATAAATTATAGAGGCATCAATTATCTTATCCCAAGAGTAATTTCAGTAAACCAGGAATAATTAATGACTAGAATGGTAGCAGTGAGACTGCATCAAAAAGGATGAATTTGAGTAACATTTAGAAGAAAATTATAAATGTGTGTTTTAAGGATTACAGTATGCAATACTGAACTAACCTGCTATATGCTTTGACTACTAATTTTCTTTACACACAGTTAATAAAATTCCATCAGGTTTATAGTATGGGTCCTGTGTGATAATGCATGAAAGAATGTCTTCAATGGAAAAGGCAGTATACAAAATTTTTATTCTTTTTTATCTCCAGCTTTACTGAGAGAGAATTGACAAATAATATGGTTGAATTTAAGGTGTACAAAGTGATGATTTGATAGATGTGTATAATGTGAAATGATTCCCACAGTAAGGTTAGTTAGCACACCCATCTCATAGAATCACAATTTCGTTGTATGTGAAGGTAGTATATAAGATCTACTTATACAGATCTTACATAAGTAAGAGCAACATTCCAGTATTCAATACACTACTGTTAACTATAGTTATCATGCTGAATATTAGATTTCCAAAACTTATTTATCTTATAGCTGGCAGGTTTTTGTGTGTTTGTGTGTCATAAGGAAGTCACTTTTTAAAAAAGTTTTTATTTAAATTCCAGTTAGTTAACATACAGTGTAATAGTAGTTTCAGGTGTACAATATAGTAATTCAACACTGCCGTACAATACCCAGTGCTCATCACAACAAATGCACTCCTTAATCCTCATAACCTGTTTCACCTATCCCCTCAACCACCTTCCCTCCGGATGGAGCTAGAGAACACTAGGCTAAGTGAAATAAGTCAGTCAGAGAAAGACAAATACCATATGATTTCACTCATATGTGGAATTTAAGAAACAAAACAGGTGAATATGGGGGGGGAGGCAAACCATAAAACAGACTCTTAGCTATAGAGAACTGCTGGTTTGTACTCTTTTGTTTTTGTTTTTGTTTTTTGTTTTTTTTATTTTATTATGTTATGTTAGTCACCATACAATACATCATTGGTTTTTGATGTGGTCATCCACAATCCCTTGTTTTCGTATAACACCCAGTGCTCCATGCAGTACGTGCCCTCCTTAATACCCATCACCGGGCTAACCAATCCCCCCCCCTCCCCTCTAAAACCCTGTTTGTTTCTCAGAGTCCATAGTCTCTCATGGTTCATCTCTCCCTCCAATTCCCCCCCCCCAATTTTTCCCTTCCTTCTCCTAATGTCCTCCATGTTATTCCTTATGTTCCACAAATAAGTGAAACTATATGATAATTGACTTTCTCTGCTTGACTTATTTCACTTAGCATAATCTCCTCCAGTCCCATCCATGTTGATGTAAAAGTTGGGTATTCATCCTTTCTGATGGCTGAGTAATATTCCATTGTATATATGGACCACATCTTCTTTATCCATTCATCTGTTGAAGGGCATCTCGGCTCTTTCCAGTTTGGCTATTGCGGACATTGCTGCTATGAACATTGGGGTGCATATGGCCCTTCTTTTCACTACATCTGTGTCTTTGGGGTAAATACCCAGTAGTGCAATTGCTGGGTCATAGGGTAGCTCTATTTTTAAATTTTTGAGGAACCTCCACACTGTTTTCCAAAGTGGTTGTACCAACTTGCAGTCCCACCAACAGTGTAAGAGGGTTCCCCTTTCTCCACAACCTCTCCAACATTTGTTGTTTCTTTCCCTGTCCATTTTGGCCATTCTAACTGGTGTAAGGTGGTATCTCAGTGTGGTTTTGATTTGGATTTCTCTGATGGCTAATGATGATGAACACTTTTTCATGTGTCTGTTAGCCATTTGTATGTCTTCTTCAGAGAAGTGTCTTTTCATATCTTCTGCCCACTTTTTGACTTGATTATTTGTTTTTTGGGTGTTGAGTTTGAGAAGTTCTTTATAGATCTTGGATTCCAGCCCTTTAGCTGTAGTGTCATTTGCAAATATCTTCTCCCATTCTGTGGGTTCTCTTTGTTTTGTTGACTCTTTCCTTTGCTCTGCAGAAGCTTTTTATCTTGATGAAGTCTCAAAAGTTCATTTTTGCTTTTGTTTCACTAGCTTTTGGAGATGTATCTTGAAAGAAGTTGCTGTGGCCGATGTCAAAGAGGTTACTGACTATGTTCTCCTCGAGGATTTGGATGGATTCCTGTCTCACATTGAGGTCTTTCATCCACTTTCAGTTTATCTTTGTGAATGGTGTTAGAGAATGGTCGAGTTTCATTCTTCTGCATGTGGCTGTCCAATTTTACCAGCACCATTTATTGAAGAGACTGTCTTTTTTCCATTGCATGTTTTTTCCTGCTTTGTCAAAGATTATTTGACCATAGAGTTGAGGGTCATATCTGGATTCTCTATTCTGTTCCATTGGTCTGTATGTCTGTTTTTGTGCCAGTACCATGCTGTCTCAGTGATCACAGCTTTGTAATATAGCCTGAAATTGGGCAACGTGATGCCCCCAGCTTTGTTTTTTTTTTTTTTTTTCAACATTTCTTTGGCGATTCAGGGTCTTTTCTAATTCCATACAAATTTTAGGATTGTTTATTCCAGCCCTTTGAAAAATGTCATTGGAATTTTGATCGGGATGGCTTTGAAGGTATAGATTGCTCTGGGTAGCATAGACATTTTAACAATGTTTATTCTCCCAATCCATGAGCATGGAATATTTTTCCATCTTTTTGTGTCTTCTTCAATTTCTTTCATGAGTGTTTTGTAGTTCCTAGAGTATAGATCCTTTACCTCTTTGGTTAGGTTTATTCCGAGGTATCTTATGGTTTTGGGTGCTATTGTAAATGGAATCGTTTCTCTAATTTCTCTTTCTACAGTTGCGTCGTTGGTGTATAAGAAAGCAACTGATTTCTGTGCATTGATTTTGTATCCTGCCACATTACTGAATTGCTGGATGAGTTCTAGTAATTTGGGGGTGGAGTCGTTTGGGTTTTCCACATAAAGTACCATGTCGTCTGCAAAAAGAGAGAGTTTGACTTCTTCTTTGCCAATTTGAATACATTTTATTTCTTTTTGTTGTCTGATTGCCATTGCTAGGACTTCTAGTACTATGTTGAACAAGAGTGGTGAGAGTGGGCATCCTTGACATGTTCCTGATCTTAAGGGAAAGGCTCTCAGCTTTTCCCCACTGAGGATGATATTTGCTGTGGGTTTTTCATAGATGGATTTTATGAGCTTGAGGAATGTTACCCCTATCCCTATACTCTGGAGAGTTTTAATCAGGAAAGGATGTTGTATTTTGTCAAATGCTTTTTCTGCATCAATTGAGAGGACCATATCGTTCTTCTCCCTCCTCTTATTAATGTGTTCTATCACATTGATTGATTTGCGAATGTTGAACCACCCTTGCATCCCGGGGATAAATCCCACTTGGTCGTGGTGGATGATCCTTTTAATGTATTGTTGGATCCTATTAGCTAGGATTTTGTGGAGGATTTTGGAATCCATATTCATCAGGGATATCGGTCTTAAATTCTTCTTTTTGATGGGGTCTTTGCCTGGTTTGGGGTTTAAGGTAATGCTGGCCTCATAGAATGAGTTTGGAAGCTTTCCTTCTGTTTCTATTTTTAGAAATAGCTTCAGTAGAATAGGTATTATTTCTTTGAATGTTTGGTAGAATTCCCCAGGGAATCCATCAGGACCTGGGCTCTTGTTTTTTGGGAGGTTTTTGATCACTGCATCAATCTCATTACTGGTTAGTGGCCTATTCAGGTTGTCAATTTCTTCCTGTTTCAGTCTTGGCAGCTTATAGGTTTCCAGGAAGGCCTCCATTTCATCCACATTGCTCAGTTTATTGGCATATAGTTGTTGATAATAATTTCTAATAATTGTTTCTATTTCCTTGGTGTTAGTCATGATCTCTCCCCTTTCATTCATAATTTTATTAATTTGGGTCCTTTCTCTCTTCTTTTGGATATGTCTGGCCAGTGGTTTATCGATCTTATTAATTCTTTCAAAGAACCAGCTTCTAGTTTCGTTGATCTGATCTACTGTGTTTCTGGTTTCTAATTCATTGATTTCTGCTCTAATTTTAATTATTTCTCTTCTAATGTGTGGCTTAGGCATTGTTTGTTGTTTTTCTCCAGTTCTTTAAGGTGTAGAGTTAGTTGGTGAATTCGGGATTTTTCTATTTTTTTTGAGTGAGGCTTGGATGGCTATGTATTTCCCCCTTAGGACTGCCTTTGCAGTATCCCATAGGTTTTGGACCAATGTGTTCGTTCTCATTGATTTCCATGAATTGTTTAAGTTCTTCTTTGATTTCTTGGTTGACCCAGACATTCTTGAGCAGAGTGGTCTTTAGCTTCCAAGTGTTGAATTTCTGCCAAATTTTTTTTTGTGATTGAGTTCCAGTTTTAGAGCATCGTGGCCTAAGAATATGCAGGGAATGATCTCAATCTTTTGGTATTGGTTGAGACCTGATTGTGACCCAGTGTATGGTCTATTCTGGAGAAAGTTCCATGTGCACTCAAGAAGAATGAATATTCTGTTGTTTTAGGGTGGAATGTTCTGTAAATATCTATGAGGTACATCTGGTCCAATGTATCATTCAAAGCTCTTGTTTCTTTGTTGATTTTCTGCTTAGATGATCTGTCCATTGCTGAGAGTGGAGTATTGAGGTCTCCTACAATTAACGTATTGTTATCAATATGACTCTTTATTTTAGTTAACAGTTGGCTTATATAGATGCCTGCTTCCATGTTGGGGGCATAGATATTTACAATTGTTAGATCTTCTTGTTGGATAGACCCTTTAAGAATGATATAGTGTCCTTCTGTGTCTCTTATTACAGACTTTAGTTTAAAATCTAATTTGTCTGATATAAGAATTGCTACCCCAGCTTTCTTTTGAGGTCCGCTGGCATGGAAGATGGATCTCCATCCCTTCACTTTCAGTCTGGATGTATCTTTAGGTTCAAAATGAGTCTCTTGTAGACAGCATATGGATGGGTCCTGTCTTTTTATCCAATCTGCAACCCTGTGCCGTTTTATGGGAGCGTTTAGGCCATTCACGTTGAGAGTGATTATTGAAAGATATCAATTAATTGTCATCATGTTGCCTGTGAGGACATTGTTTTTATAGATTGTCCCTGTAAATTTCTGTTCTATATCACTCTTGGGGTCTTTCTCCTTTTATAGAACCTCCCTTAATATTCCTTGCAGGGCCGGCTTAGTGGTCACATATTCCTTCAGTTTCTGCTGGTCATGGAAGCTCTGCATCTCTCCATCCATTCTAAATGAAAGCCTTGCCAGGTAAAGTATTCTTGGCTGCATGTTCTTCTCATTTAGTACCCTGAATATGTCTTGCCAGCCCTTTCTGGCTTGCCAGGTCTCTGTGGATAGGTCTGATGTTATTCTGATGTTCCTCCCTCTGTACGTAGGAATCTCTTCCCCCTAACTGCCCTTAATACGGTTTCCTTGGTTCTAAGATTTGCAAGTTTTACTATTACATGCCGGGGCATTAGTCTATTTTCCTTGATCTTCGGAGGGGTCCTCTCTGCCTCTAGGACTTGAATGTTTGTTTCATTCCCCAGATTAGGGAAGTTCTCAGCTACGATTTGCTCAAATACATCTTCTAGCCCTCTCTCTCTCTCCACTCCCTCCAGGATTCCAATGATTCTGACATTGGAATGCTTCATGGTGTCACTTATTTCTCTGATTCTATTTTCATGGATTCTGAGTTGTTTTTCCCTGGCCTCCTCTTTTCCCTTTTTATCTATTATACTGTCTTCCAGGTCGCTTATTCTCTCTTCTGCCTCAGTTACCCTAGCTGTTAGATTATCTAGATTGGATTGGATCTCATTGATAGCATTTTTTTTTTCTTTCAGCTCTTTCCATAGTTGGCTTCTTTTTTTTTTATTTATTATTCTTATGTTAATCCCCATATATTACATCATTAGTTTTAGATGAAGTGTTCCATAATTCATTGTTTGTGCATAACCCCCAGTGCTCCATGCAGAATGTGCCCTCCTCAATACCCACCACCAGACTAACCCATCCTCCCACCCCCCTCCCCTCTAGAACCCTCAGTATGTTTTTCAGAGTCCATCGTCTCTCATGGTTCATCTACCCCTCCGATTTCCCCCGCTTCATTCTTCCCCTCCCACTACCTTCTTCTTTTTTTTCCTTAACATATATTGCATTATTTGTTTCAGAGGTACAGATCTGAGATTCAACAGTCTTGCACAATTCACAGTGCTTACCAGAGCACATACCCTCCCCAGTGTCTATCACCCAGTCACCCCATCTCTCCCACCCCACCCCCCACTCCAGCAACCCTCAGTTTGTTTCCTGCAATTAAGAAATCCTCATATCAGTGAGATCATATGATAGCATTTTTAAGTTCTGCCAATTCACCTTTTATTTCTGCCCTTAGAGACTCTATGTTGCTGTTAATTGATTTCTCCATTCTAGCCATTGTCTTCACAATTGCTAGCCTGAATTCCATCTCCGACATCTTGGTTATATCTGCATCCATTTGTAAATCTGCAACATAAGTCATAATCTCTGAGTCTTTTCTATTTGGGGGGCTCCTCCTCCTAGTCCCCATTCTGTTGATGGGTGTTTGAGGGAATGGTAAGAGTCCAAATTATTGACCAGAATCCAAGGAAGATGCACCTGTTTTCTTGGGACCTTAGGGTTGCTGGCCTCTTGTTTTCCCAGCCTGTCTTCTGCGGGAGGGGCCCGCCGCACTGTTACTCAGGCAACGCTGTTAGGGCGGAGTTGCCCTGCGCCTCTGTGGTGGGGGATGGGCTCAGTGGGAATCAGTTTGTGGGGTTTTTGTTCTCTGGCGGCTTTCCCTGGCGGCTTTCTGCGTCTCTTCCGCGAGTCAGAGCAGAAGAGACTGTTTCCAACTCTCTTCCTCAGAGCAGAGAGATCGCAGTCTGTTCTTCAGTGAGCTCTCCAGGCCACACCATCTCCGTTTCTGTCTGTGCTGCTATAAACTGCAGTGTCCTGGGTTTTGCACCCCATCGCAGCGCTCCCAGTCCTGCCTCCAGGTCGGGGCACATCTCTGCCCTTTATGCTTCTAAAACCACCAGCTGCTCCCAGATCGCTCGGGCGACCCCGCCGCCCAGGGTTTCCATCCCGGGGGCTGCAGTTTGCAGGCGTGACCCCACGGCAGCTCTGGGTTTCCACCCCGGGGGCTGCCCTAAAGTCCTTTCCCTGCCACTACCGGTCTGCAAGTCTGTGCCCCATCCACAGAGCATGAGGCTGTCACTCACCGGCGGTGTAGGACCCCCACAGCCAGGCACCCTCCCGCTGCCGTTTATCCTCCAATATCTCCCTGCGGAATCACGGCTCTCCGCTTCGTACCTCACAACCAACTGCCTGTGATATTCTGTTTGTAGAGATCCAGATCTTCTTACATCTCAGGCTGGTTTCATGGGTGCTCAGAGTGGTCTGGTAGATATCCAGCTCAATTCCGGGGACCAGTTGAAATAGGGTCCCCTACTCCTCCTCCATCTTTCCCCCCTCTGGTTTGTACTCTTTGATTATCATCTCTTCATTTCCCTCAGCCCCTGGAAACTACTATTCTTTTCTCTGTTACTCTAAGTTTGGCTATTTTTTTTTTTTAAGATTCCACATGTAAGTGGTAACATGCAATTAGTGTCTTTCTCTATCTGACTTATTTCACTTGGCATAATACCCTCAGAGTCCATCCATGTTTTTACAAATGGCAGGATTTATTTTTTATAGCTGAAGAATATTATATTCCATTGCATATATGCACTACATGTCTTTTTTTATTCTTTACCCATTCACCCATCCATGGACACTTGGGTTATTTACATGTCTTGGCTGCTGTGAATAATGCTGCAGTGAATGATGGAGTTTTAGGCTTTTCTATGCATAAGAATATGTCATTTATGGAAATAATTTTCCTTCTTCCTTTTTAATTTGGATGCTTTTTATTTCTTTTTCTCCCTAATTGCTATGTCTAGGACTTCCAGTAGTATTTTGAATAGAAGTGGTGAGAGTGGGACTCTTATTGTGTTCCTGATTTTAGTTAACTTAAGCTTTGTCAAATTTGTTTATCTTTACCAAAAAAAAAAACAAAAAAAAAAAAAACAACTCTTAGTTTCACTGATTTTCTTCTATTGTTTTTGTAGTCTCTATTTCATTTATATCTGCTCCAGTCTTCATCATTTCCTTCCTTCTGCTAACTTTGGGCTTAGTTTTTTTGTTTGTTTGTCTTTTTCTTTTTTCTAATTCCTGAAAGTGTAAAGTTAGGTTATTTCGGATCTTTCTTTTATCTTTTATTTCATAGGCATTTATTGTCATAAACGTTCCTCCTAAATTGCTTTTGCTGCATCCCATAACTTCAGTATGTGATGTTTTGTTTTTATTTGTCTCAGGATACTTTCTGATTATCCTTTGGATTTCTTCCTTGATTTGTTGTTCAAAAGTATGTTGTTTACGGGTCACCTACTGGCTCAGTTGGTAGAGCATGTGACTTTTGATCTGAGGTTCATGAGTTCAAGCCCCACTTTGGGCATAAAGCCTACTTAAGAAAAGCATGTTGTAATTTCCACGATTTTGTGAATGTTTTGGTTTTCCTCCCATTGTTAATTTCTATTTTCACACCACTGTGGCTAGAAAAGATATTAGATATTATTTCAATCTTTTTAATTTGTTAAGACTTGTTTTGTAGCTGAGTTCTCAGGAGTACAGAGCTGTTATCTGCTTCTGCCATGTGATCACAGCTGGTGGGTCTGTTGTGTAGGCACAAGCTTGCCCTCCCAAATGGTTCTCTTCAGTCTTGGACCACACCAGGGTTCCACTACCTTAACTGGTTACCAAAGATCCCATGAAGGCACTTTTGTCTGTGAATGGATGTCAGATTATTGTTGTTGGCGGTACAGGGTGGATGGAGTGAGAGATACCTTATTTGGCCATGTTACTGACATCAGTCCTCAAGTTTTTATTATTTAGTGAGACTTTAAAATGGACCTAATGAAGATCCAGGGGAGGGAAATGAATCAGTGCATTACAGCTGTGATACATGTCTGAAAGTAAAAGGACAGACTGTGATAGCAATTTATAACCAGTGTACCTGGCTTAACCTGCAGGAACAGGTATTAAGTAGTTAATATAAACACACAGGATTTCACTACATTTATAGTTAGAATAACTGGTGATGTAAATTGAATTTTTTTTCTTTTTCTTCTTTCATTGTAAAGACAGAGTACAAGCATGTTTTCAGGTTTCTGACATGTACAATATTTCTTGTATTAAAATTCAAAAATATCTTCATTGAACAAATACAAATTTTTTTAGATAATATTAAAATATAAAATATGGTGGAATTAAAAATGCTTTCATATTGAGCACCTATATTCTGATAAGCTTCCATTTTTACCATATATTCAGATTTGGATTTATTTTGTCATGTTTATTATAAAAATGATTTAAAGATTTATTTATTTGAGAGAGTATGTGAGAGCAGGGGGAAGGGCAGAGAGAGGAGAGAGAATCCTCAAGCCCACTCTCCACTGACAGCAGAGCCAGACAGGGGTCTTGATCTCCTGACCCTGATGTCATGACCTGATTGGAAACCAAGAGCCAGACCCTTAAACAACTGAGCCATCCAGGCACTCCTATTATAAAAATGATTTTAAAATGTATATGTGATTACATGTTTCTGAGTGAGTGAGAATAAAACACAAAGAGTTTCAAATAATTCTCAACTCTGGCCTTATTTTGAGCTTGTAGAATGCACAAGAATGTAATAATAATATAATATTTTTTACTTCATATGGTTCATATTAACCCATCTGTACATCTAATTTTCCCTGCACTTCTGAGCAAAATCTAAGATATCTCCAAGACTGTTACTGACAATTAAATCTGCAAAACCCATAGCTCAAAAACAAATATGATGGCCTAGCATATAGTCACATCTCTGAACTTCATTAAAAATAAAACATCTCTTCTCTCCCAACTTAGGCTGCTTCATATACAGAAACCAGCAATAGGGAGAGAAAGTGTTATAATTTTTCTTCTGTTCCCTGTGGTGTTCTTCTTCCATGTCCAAGCTCTCTCTTGGTACTTCAATCTGATTTTCTGATTTCTACAGTGTTGGAGTGAGGAGGAACTGGGAAGAAACATTAAGACTTGGGAAATAATTTATTTAATTAATAATGATATGAACTTGTGTTGGTTTCTTATGGCCAATGAAGACATTTAGAACTAAATTTCCTTTGGTTTGATATTGTGGGCTTTTCAGAGACTATCAATATAGATTGTTCCTCTCTAGATTCCTTAACATTTCTGTCCTCCATTTGGCTGCTTAGCACTTGGTTCTCAACTTCTGGTTTATGATAGTAGACCCCACACAGATGTTCTCTTTTGGAGCTTTACCAGGTAACAGTCTTGGGGAAAAAACAAACACAAAACAACAACAACAACAACAAACCTTTTAAGATACCTCCAGGCCAGTTCTCTTTTTTGCCTATTTTCTAAAGGGAATATATTTTGACATCCTTTATCCAGATAAACTCTGAATATGAAGACTATCTCCTACACAGCCACTCACCTCATTTAAATGGTCAGCCAGCATCTCTCCGGCTTTCAGACTTTTCCAGGCATGTTTATGGAACCTGTACTCCTCCACTCCCAAACTGTCAAGGAAAACAATTTTTCTGAATGATTTCCTGAAACCCTGTTTGTTGTTGGGTGGAAAAAGAGGTGAAGTGTCGTTTTCTATTACACCTGCTTTAAAAGGAGTGAAACTCATAACATACTAACAATTCCCTCCGAAGAACTTCTCTGCCTATCTGCCTCTTCAATTTTTCCCACTTTTATACACTCAAATAAAAATGAAGCCCTAAAGGTTGAAAAACTAATTTTTAAGCACCCCTTTGCTCATCTTTTCTCAAGCAGTCTGAAATTCACAGAATACAGGACTGGGCAGAGGTGAGGGGTGGGGAGTCATACCTCAAGATTCTATTGTCTTAGGACATCTGGAATTGAGCCAGTCATAATTCCATTTGGTGTCCTAGTACAACATATAAAGGATTACAAGCAAAGTGGCACAGTACCACAGACAATGCAGAGAAAGATTTTTAAATCATTTATAGTTATTTCTTAAATTAGCTCATTATTAATTTCCTTCCAGGAAACCACTGCCCTAAACAATGTATATAATTTTGATAGAAGTCATTATCAACTCTTTTATACTGATAGCTGAATGAATGGAAGTTTTTTTTTTTTTCCTCATTTTAGGACATAGAGGATTGTGTTAAGCATTTATTTTGAAATAAAATACACTGTATAATTAATTATGTATGAAAATATCATTCATTGCAGAATTAGTTTATTTTTTCAAGAGTTCTCTTGGGTTGCAATTGATCATACATATTTCATACTATTTTAGATCTGTACACTTTTGTATTTGGTAGAATTCAGTTCCAACTGTGTTAGAAAATGAATACCAAATACTATCTGGAGGCAAACTGAGGAGAAAAGTGCTTTATCTGGTAAACTGAAATGTGAGGTCATTAATCATATTCTTCCTCATCATGCCTTCCCCACCCCCACCCCCCACCCCCAAGATGGATTATTTGTATTCAGGTCATATGGGAAGGCTTGTAAATCACAGCCATATTTGAAATGAGAAAGCTGGACATATTTAATGTTTAAGTTCTCTTGGTCTTCATTTTATCCTCTTTCCACTTTGATTTCATGTACTCTAGAGGCTAGGGAATTAGCAAAAACAAACAAAATGACATTTCCCAAACTCCTTTCAACCTAAGGTTTTTAATATAGATGTATTTGCATGAGACTTGTGGGCAGAAGAAAGAAATGTGATCAAATCCACCAGTGTAGGGAGTTTTTGTCTTTTGGCTCTTCCTCTTCTAAAATACTCTGGGGCACCTGGGTGGCTCAGTTGGTTAAGCCTGGGGCTCTTGGTTTCCATCTTGGGTTCATGATCTCTGGGTCATGATCTTAGGGTCCTGTGATCAAGCCCTGTGTCAGTGCCGTGCTGGGCAGGGAGCCTGCTTGAGATTCTCTCTCTCCCTCTTCCTCTGCCCCTCCTCTTCCTGTGTGTGCACACGCATTCTCTCTCTCAAAAAAATAAATAAATACTGGAGGAGATTGTGCTAAGTGAAATAAGTCAAACAGAGAAAGACAATTATCATATGGTTTCACTTTTTTGTGGAACATAAGGAATGGAGGACATTAGGAAAAGGAAAGGAAAATGAAGGTGGGGAAATCAGAGGGGGAGATGAACCATGAGAGACTATGGACTCTGAAAAACAAACTGAGGGTTTTAGAGGGGAGGGGGGAGGGGGATGGGTTAGCCTGGTGATGGGTATTAAAGAGGGCACATTCTGCATGGAGCACTGGGTGTTATGCACAAACAATGAATCATGGAACACTACATCAAAAACTAATGATGTACTGTATGGTGACTAACATAATAAAAATAATTATAATTTAAAAAATAATAAATAAATTTTAAAAATAAATAAAATACTTATGATTGATACGCTGGAATTCAGGTCTTTATTGTCGTAGACAACTACTGTCAGGTGGCTGCAGCACAGGTATTATAACAATGCCCCTAGTGTTTCTCCTGGCTATGTCTTGCCGTGTATAATCCATGTCTTGTTCTCTGGTATATACCTTTTAATGAGTACTTGTCTTCTTAAACTAGCAAGAGTGGATTTTACTTTCTGCAGCTAAGAACTCAGGCAGCAATTAAGACATTAGAGTCCAAGGGCAATGTGAATGAGGAACTGGTGTTTTTCTAACCTGAATAGGTTTAAAGGCAGTGAAGTTCTGATTAGAATTAGAGGAGATAACACAACGTCAAAATACTTGCTTGAAATTGTTTCTGTGCTAATCTGGAAAGATGGGTGGAGAGAAGGCAAGTCTTTAGTAGACAGAATGGATACTATTATAGGGCAATTTAAGTGTCATAAGAAATTCAAGACTATGGAGTGGGCTGATTCCTTCTAACTAGAAAAGGTAATAAATGTAAAATCCTAAGATTTTAAATTATAAGTTCAAGTCCTTGTCAGAGAATCAAGAAGCATCTATGACTGCTTTAAATGTATCTTATATCTTGCAGCTACAGATATGATTTTTTTTGATTCAACATATGTTTATTAAGCACCTATTATGAATCAGTATGTTCCCATATTTTTTTATTATGTTATTCACCATACATTACATCATTAGTTTTTGATGTAGTGTTCCATGATTCATTGTTTGCATATAACACCCCGTGCTCCATTCAGATGTGCCCTCTTTAATACCCATCACCAGACTAACCCATTCCCCCATGACCCTCCCCTCTAGAACCCTCAGTTTGTTTTTCAGAGTCCATAGTCTCTCATGGTTTGACCACGCAAATATGATTTAATGAAAACTTAGATTTAAAATTTACATTCTTGCCAAGCCAAAAATAAAATTTTGGTTGAAATACTGTGGGAAACTTGGAAGAATTTGGATTACTCCAAGTAATGAAGATTCATATCCCACTGAAACTTCCTTGCCAGTAGAAACAGTACATTTCTCCACCTCTTGAAACTTTGAGGTTGTTTCAGTCTTTTTACAAAACTACCTGAGTGTTCCCATGCAAAATAATGTCATTTCTTCTGATGATTCTCCCCTTTTACCCTTCCCAGCTTCCAGAGCAATACCTACAGTCAGATTCCCATATGCTTCAGGGTATCAGGAACTTGAAAGATAAACATAACACAATAAAATAATTCAAAGATTGTATTAAATTGTAAAAGTAAGAATCTGAAAAATATGTATGAGAATATATATTTACTGTGTTAGATTCATAAGGGAAGATGATTATATATTTGCTAAATATATTGATATGAACTGAACTTTTTTTCAATCAATACTAGCTCAAGCAGTTATAATGGCCATACTTGTTTAATCAGTGGCCTATAACATGGATTCTATGTAAAGGAAGTTAAGATGCCAGATATTCCTTGGTTTGATATAGAGGGATAAATCAAAATATGTATGGAAATAGAAAAAATAATATAAGGGCAATTCTCCATGATCTGCTCAGCTACCATCTAAATGCATACCAGAGGAAAATATAGAACAGTTTCTTCCCAAGGCATTTTAGAAAACACTTTTGAAGACAATTTCAGCATTTCTGAAAAGTGCTATAGTGTTTTCTCTTTATAGTTTGAGTATGAAGGTAGAAGATGCTCCCATTGAGATGGAATTCCTGGTTTTATTGGTACTGTTGGTATCCTGAAGTGACAAAAACCAGGTAACAATATGTCAATTACAAAGAACAGTTGTCATTAACACAAGATAGGTATAAGAATGGCATGAGCAGCAGATGTTTTTACAGTGATTAAGTGAAATTGTGGGTTTTAAAAATCCAAAGTATTGAACAGCCAATTTACTCCTGTTTTGGTCAACATAACACAAAAAGAACACCAGTTCTGGTGAATGAAGGCCTGATATGAGACACAATGAGAAAATCATAGTCCCTTATCCAATGTTAAAACTTGAGACTTCTATACTAATCATGGCTCTACTAACATCATGTTATATAGTCCAAGAAGTCCATGTGATAGAATGAAATCCATAAAGGCACTCACTTCTTAGAACAAGGCATCACAATTTCATCAAAAGCAGATTCCCTGTCACTGTTGTGTAGTCTGGGATTGGTAAGGAGATGGCAGTGCAAAAGGAAAGTTGGCGGAGGCTGAATGCTACATTTGTTCAATATTTAAAAATCATTGCCTCTTACCTTTCCAGTTTTCTATCTGTTGCTCTCAGGGTAGTAAGTATGGTCCTAGTTACTCCATCATGGTTGGAAATGTAAGTCATCATCATTTCTAAATCAGCTTGCTATCTGTTAAAATGGGTTACCCCATCTTGTTTTTCTTCAAAATGTTCTTCCTTATTCTTGCTCTTTGCTCTTCCTTATAAATCCCAGAGTCAAACTTGTCAATGTCTGCAAAATCTCCCTTGATCTTTTTATTAAATTCAAATGTTAATATGAGAACTGTGAATTTTTTTTATTTTATTAGTCACCATACATTATGTCATTAGTTTTTGATGCAGTGTTCCATGATTCATTGCGTATAACACCCAATGCTCCATTCAGTACATGCCCTCTTAGCCTGGTGATGGGTATTAAAGAGAACTGCATTTTTTATAATATTAAATTTTTTGTTTATAAAATGCTATTTCTCTCCTCATATTTGAGTTTTCCTTAGTGTCACTCATTATAGTTTTCTAATTTTATCAGTTAAGGTCTTGTTCATGTTCTCTTAGAACTATTAGTTTCTTTATATTTCTGTTGCTATTGTAAATAATATTTACTTCATTACAATATTTTCTCTAAATCTACCTGTGGGGTACAAGAAAGCATTTAATTTTCGCATGGTGATTTTATTTTCAGAAACACACTAAATTTTCTTATTTATTTAAATATATCTTATTGGGTACACATAATGATGTCTTCATTTCTTCCATTCCAAACCTTAGGTCATTTACATATATTTATTTGTGTGGGGGTGGGTGGGTGGGTGTATGAAGTTATACCTGGGAACATCCATTTATCCCATTATATTAAAGAGAATACTTTTTTTTCACCATTAAATATTATGTTGCTTGAGGTTTCTGGTAGATAGTATATACGCTATAGAATTATTTACTTTTTTTTTCCTTCTGGTGGCTATAAAATGTTTCAAATTAATTGCTGCATCCACTGAGATAATCATATAGTTTTACTATTTAATCTGTTAATGTGATTACCTTTCTTATTTTCTAATGTTAACTCTTCCATTTCTAAACTGTATATCAATTATAATGCATTTCAAAGATATTGGAAGATTTTAAACTTTGTTATCACGTCATATTCATTAACAGTAGCCTAAAATTACATGTACTATCTTGGTTAGGTTTCGTTTCAAGATTATACCAGAATTTTAAATGGATTGGGAGAATTCCTTTTTAAATGCTTCTCAAGAATAGTTTATATAAGACATATATGTATATATGTTAAATATAACATGTATATATATTAACTATTCTGAAAAATGAGAACTGACCAATGTGTTGTATTTCTTTTCAGATCAGCTTGGTAGGCTGCATTTTTTTCTAGAGAAATATTTACATTTTCAATTTTATTGGCATAAATTTTTATATCAAATGTTAAATATTTTATGTATCTGTAGTCATTTCCAATTTCACATCTTTGGCATTTCCATAATTATTTCTACTTTTTCTTCATTTTTTACAGAGGTTTATTGTTGTTGATACTCTCTAAGATACCTTTGTTGTGTTGTTTTTTTTTTAATTTGTGGTTCTCTTTATTATTTCTCTCATCTCCTTTTGGTTTGATCTGTAATTATTTTTCTAACTTTTTAGGCCAGATACTCAGACCATCACTCTACATGTTTCAATGAGATAAAATTTGATTCAAGAATTAGTGGTATTTTACCAGTCATAATTTTTGTTTTCTTTTAATCCCTGTTCCCTTTAGTTTTTCCCTTATATTCTTCAAAGTTCAGCAATGGACTTTAGTTGACGTTTGATAAATTTTATAGAGTTTTTAGTGGGTTAGCAGCAAGTGCAAATTGATTTTTCAATCCATCTGGCTCACATATTGCCAGAAATATGTCTTAATTTACAATTTAACTCTCTCTAACTATGCTTCTACCATTACAACTCAACCAGCAAGCTCATGTCTAATGGACATTGTTACTTCCTCAACAGAATCTTGAAACACTCTATTTCCATGTTTCAGCACTTACTCTATTGGTTTCCTTGACACCACAATCTCTTGTCCTCATATCTATTTGTATGTAATTGCCGTCAGCAGGTGACACCTTTTTTCACCTCCTGTTATGCTTGTTTTCAATTGAGTTTACCTATTCAAATGGCTCAAAGTATATCTGTTAATGATTCCTAAATTTGTTTAGGAAATTTATTAATTTTTTGAAAGATTTATTTATTTATTTTAGAGGGGATGGGGAGGAGCCGAGGGTGAGGGGGAATCTCAAGCAGACTCCCCACTGAGTGTGGAGCCTGACATGGGGCTTGATCTCATGACCCTGAGATCATGACCTGAGCTGAAACTAAGAGTCCGATACTTAACTGGCTGTGCTACCCAGGCACCCCTAAATTTGTCCTTTTAGATAGGTGTTCTGAGTTGCAGATTCATCAAGCTAATACCTCCCTTTGGCCCTATCATTTGGATGTCTACTGTATGACTGCCTATGCTGGGTGACTTAACTATTTTTCTTGTTTTTTTTTTAAGTTTTTATTTATTTATTTGTCAGAGAGACAGCAAGAGAGGGAACACAAGCAGGAGGGGTGGGAGAGGGAGAAGCAGACTCCCCGCTCAGCAGGGAGCCCGATGTGGGACTCGATCCCAGGACCCTGGGATCATGACCTGAGTGGAAGGCAGATGCTTAACGACTGAGCCACCCAGGTGCCCTTTTCTTGTTTTTCTTAAATGACCCTTGTATCCATTCCTTATTTTGGAATTTCAGTGAATTTGCCAATGTGTGTCATGATTTTGTTATCTACTTTTTTTTTCTTCCAAATTCCTTTCTTTGATCTACATATTCTGGTATTCAGTCATTCATTTTAGAAAACAAAACAAAACAAACAGACAAACAAAAACCTTCCCTCAATTATTAAATAATTGGCTTTAAATCTATGCATAAAATTCTGTCACTTTACTCAAAGGTGCTTAAGTAACACATGTGTAGTTAATTGGTTGGCAGGAAAAATCCCAAATTATTTGCTCTGATTGTTTCAGGGTAGGGATTTATGCCCATTTTCACAGAGTACATGAGCTATTATGGTAGAACTATTGGAACATTTTAAGCCATAGTTTTGTGTTGGTGGAGACTGTTAGAGTACCATGAGAATGATTATCCCCATTCAAAAGTACAGTGTTCTTTAGGGAGGGAATAAAATTAGAATTCAGTGCTGGAATATTAAAAATAGTATTCTACTTATTTTAAAGCTGAACACGTTGCTAAGCTTAGAATTTTTGTCAAATTTGCACAACATAATCAGAGACCTTTTACAAGAGTGTCATTTGAACTAATCCATTAGCCTTGTCCAAATTAGCCCAATTGTTTATAAGGTATTTAATGCACTACAAAGCCTAACATGTTTGTTATGCTCCATAATCATAGCACCTGTTAAACAGCCCACCACAGCTGTACTTTTAGCAGATTACAGGCCATTAGGCAAGTTATACAGTACCTTCCTTTTATAACCTAATTTCTTTTCTCTTGCATGAGACTTTCTGGATCATAAAAATGAGAACTTTTTCATAGCCCTTCACTGATTGAGATGTAGAGAGTGATTTTAAAAATTATTAGGATGCTCAGATACAACTTGCAAATGTTATAGTAAAATGAAGTAGTAAAATATTTCATTAACTTTTAATCCAATTTAAGATTGTTTTCTTCCCCTTGGGACTAGATGTCTTTAGATTTATCATGCTTTTTTGGGAATAATTTTTGAAGGAAAATTAAAAGTAAAACTATGGAGTAAGGAAACACAAAGACCTATGTTAAAAGATCTTTTTTCAGGGTCCAGACAGTTGCCAAATGGAAGAAACATCTGGCATCTATTTTATTCTCTCATTAATTTTTTAAGCATTTGCAGGTTGTCTAAATCATCAAAACCCTCCTGTGTATGCAGACACATACACACAAAATTACCTTTAGAGTAATAAAGAATATAAAATAGATGAGGCAATTTATTCGCTTATTCAAGATTGAGTAAGAGTCCAGAAGTTTTAGGCATTCTGCCAGGTACTGTCAATAAAACAGGAAATCTAACTTGCCTAACTTGGTCTCTGTTCTCATGGAGCTTACAGTTGCCTGGGGAAGGCTGATTTTAATCAAATGTCCCAGAAAAAACAAACAATAGCAATAATGATATACATATATGGAACAATATACATACAAAATATGTACACACACATACACACATATGTGTGTATCTCATATCATATATACATTATCACTCTGTGAAGTAAAATGTTCGTGTGTGTGTACACACACAAAAAACAAGAGAATTACAGTGTGTTGTGGCTTTGCCGTAATACTGACAGGGTAATACTTTCATTGAAATCTAGGGTCAAAAAGGCAACAATGAAGTAGAGTATGTGAAGTAGGGAGGAAATACGGTGTTATTCTGGACCAAAGAACCACAGTGCAGAAATTCTGTAGTAAGGGTTGCACGGGAAGCAACTGAAAAGTTGAGAGAAAGCCAGTAAGTCTAGAGCACCAAAATAAGAGGGAAGATTGCAATGGATGAGTCTACAGAGTTTCTCAGGAACTAGCTCATTTAGCACCTTGCAACCCATGTTAGTTTTTGGTCTTTATCCTAGATATAAGGGAAAAACATGAGTTTTTATGTAAGGAAGTCAGATGATCAAATTTGCATTAAGAACTTCTCTGCTATATGGAGAATGGAAATAGAGAATGGGAAGTGGTTGTAATAAATATACAGTCATAGAAGCCAGGACAAAGATCTCATTCTGCTGCAAACTTCAAACTAAGAAATCAAGTTCTATTTCACCAACATCCCCCTGGAATTTTCATACTGCTTTTAAGGGATTCATGTGACCCTTAACATTGAAATGAAACAAGGAACACCCATTGGAAAATGGCACTGAGGGAGTGAATCAGAATGTAAATTATCCAAGTGCATTTATAACCTGTTATACCATTTGGGGTGTGGTGTCAGGGATGTCAATAATTAGTAAAATATTTTTTGACTAGGTTTGTAACTAATAGAGAGATTGACAAAGGAGACTGTCAGAAGGTGATCAAAATATCACCTCTGTTGATGGTGAAGCCATAGGGGAGGACATGGCTTAGCCCCGGCCAAAGGGCTTAGGAAAACTGCACTCAAAACTGGATGGAACTGGAGAGGATTATGCTAAGTGAAATAAGTCAAGCAGAGAAAGATAATTATCATATGGTCTCACTCAAATGTGGAACATAAACAATAGCATGGAGGACTATAGATGAAGGAAGGGAAATCTGAAGGGGGAGAAATCAGAGAGGGAGACGAACCATGAGAGACTATGGACCATGGGAAACAAACTGAGGATTTCAGAGGGGAGTGAGTAACAGGGTAATGGGTATTGAGGAGGGCACATGTTGTGATGAGCACTGGGTGTTATACGTAACTAATGAATCATTGAACACTACATCAAAAACTAATGATCTACTATACAGTGGCTAAATGAACATAATAACAAAATTAAAAAAAACCTGAATAACCATAATTGTGTTAAAGGCAATCACTAAGGAGGGTGGGAGGTCAGCTGGACTTGTAATAGTTAAACTAGGGAAGTAGAAAGAACATATGCTCTCTGCAAACAATTATATACCAAAACAGAAGAAGGAATCAGAAGAGGTTCAGCCATTCTCTCTTAGTGTTTCTCTTTTAAACTCACCATTAGATTCTTCCTTTAGAATGAATTGGTGGAGAGAGAATTGCTACTTTAGCGAGCAATCTCAACATTGAAAACAATGAATGGAAAGTTAACATTTTACCTAATACTGTCTTTTTTATGACCCATCACTCTTAATTTTCAACTGTATCTGGCTCTTCCTTTCCATGAAGGAGATAAGCAGTTTCCTGTTTCTTAGGGAAGTCCTCCCCCACTTTCCTAAGGCTGGTTCCTAATAACAACAAGCTTCTCCTTTGGGCATGGCAGTGTACATGGGCAGTATACCTTTTGCATTCAGAGGCTAAGAAGTGGTTCTAAAGAGTAATTAAATGAACTTCAAAGCATTTTGAACAAAAAGATGAAATACTACTCACATTCTATTTTATTTTTGCTCAATTCATACCCATTCATATTGTGTAGTATAGTTCATCAAAGATTTTAGAATGACACTAAAAGAACATAAAATGTTAATGATATGGAGATAACCAAAACCTGATTTTTTCTTTATAAAATCCCGAGGGGGACGGGGCGCCTGGGTGGCTCAGTTGGTTAAGCGACTGCCTTCGGCTCAGGTCATGATCCCGGAGTCCTGGGATCGAGTCCCACATCGGGCTCCCGGCTCAGTGGGGAGCCTGCTTCTCCTTCTGACCCTATCCCCTCTCATGCTGTTTCTCTCTCTCTCTCTCTCAAATAAATAAATAAATAAAATCTTTAAAAAAAAAAATATCCCCAGGGGAAAAATAGAACTAAAAAGATTAAATCCCCTTAAAAGGTCCCAAAATGAAAAGAAATAATGTTGAAAATAAAATTATTTTAGTAAGATATGTAAAAGCACCCATTCCTAAATTCTTACTTACTTTAATATAAAATCCAAAGAAATGAAATTGTTCCTAATTTCTTATTAAGTTTCATTGAGAATAATGCCTAGGTGGAATTGGGTATGGTTTCATTAATATGACCTAAGCTCACTAATAAGAATCATATAGTTCCTTTAGGATCTCAAAATTTGTAATAAACTCAATAATAAAAACACAGTAAATGGGGAAATAGTTTGAATAGACACAATCATGTAGGGAAAAAGTATATGAATGATCAATAAGATGCAAATTTAAGTAGCCATATAATGAATATAATGATAGGTAAGTCATCAAGGAAATGCCCATTGAAACCAATTTTCATGATCCTCATGCTTAAATGGCTCATTAAAAAAAAAAAAAAAAAAAAGTGGGGCATCTGGATGGCTCAGTCAGTTAAGTGACTGACTTGGTTTTGGCTCAGGTGATGATTTCAGGGTCCCGGGATCAAGCTCCACATCACGTGCCACGCTTGGCAGGTAGTCTGTTTATGGATTCTCTCTCTCCCTCTGCCTCTACCTCTCCCCCTGCTCACGCTCCCTCTCTCTCTCAAATAAATAAATCTTTAAAAACAAGGTATGTAATTATCAAAGCTAAGTCTCTCACCAACTAAATTTATTTTTTTTAATGTCATTCTTCAAGCTACGATGCACTTATTCTGGGCAAAATTATTTTTCCAAAACAGTATTTTATGTTGTCAAACCCCATACCAAAGATGCAGTGGCATATTAATGATGAAATTTAGACAATCTACCAGATTTCAGCCACAACAGAATGCCAGATACCAATATTTGAACAGATGCTTCAGTGGATGTTTCTGAGCCTTGTGATGCAAGAGCCTATTGAAGACCCATATTTCTGTCATGAACTAAGGCATTGCTTTTTAAAGCATTCTCCTTCCTTTTTTTCTTTTTTTTTTTTTCTTAGAACTTACATCATAAATTAGATCCCCCTCCCCGGCCCCACTCCTGCCTCTTTCAAGGTAGGCTAGTATTATTTCTAGAATCAAATGTTTTATTTCTCTTTCCCCTTGCCTTGATTTTTGACTGAGGCATTTCTTTGTTTGTTTCTTTGTTTCTTATATATAATTCTGAATTTGGTTGGTTGGTTTCCCATTGTGAGAGATGCAAAGTCTTGTAATCTTGTTCATGTTCAATTCCTTGAGTTTAATAACTCAGCCCTGAAGGGGCTACCATTAGAATAATACCCTATCTAGGTCTAAACTTCATTTATTATTGTTCTTTCCAACACTCTTTTAATATATCCCATCTTTACTGTTCTATACCCAATAATCCCATTTTCCTATATTTCTCAGTCATGTTTCCTCAGATAATACACAGTACGTATATGCCCATTTAAATAAATGTGACTTTTTAAAACTCCACCAAGCACTTTAACAAATTTTAATGCTGATCTTCCCGATTTTTCTCTTCAGATTTTGTCCAGAGTTTCTGCTATCAATTGATATCACTGTTGATATTCAAGTAGTTTGCTAATTGCCTTTCCTATGAATTTTCTTCTTGTGACTTCAGTTGCATTCTTTAAAAAATGAATTTATTAATTCAAAAATTACTCATAGAAGTATTTACATAATACCTCTACTGCACAAACTTTAAGTACACAGATAAGTGTATTTTATCAAATATATATTCTTGTGTACCATGTAACCACCACATCAATCAATATATAGAATATATCAATTGTCTTAGACAGTTCCCTCGATGTTCTTAGCACAGTGCAATCATTGATTGGATGTTTATCACCACAGATTAGCTTGTTTAAAACTTTATTTAAATCAAATAATGCAGTAGGTACTCTTTTGTGTCTGGCTCATCGGCTTAACATAATATCTGAAGATTCATCCATGTTGTTAAGTGTATCAATAATTTGTTTATTTCTGTCATTAGTATGGTATTTTATTGTGCAAACATTAGCATAATTATTAAACATTTGACCTGCTGATGGATATTTGGGCTATTTCCATTTTTGGCTATTATGCAAAAGCCTTCTATAAAAATTTTTTGCTTGAATATTTTTGTGCTTATAAAGTTTTGTTAATCTTTGGTAAATATCTAGGAGTGGAATTGCTAGATACTGTGGTAGATGTATATTTTACTATATAAGAAACTAAATACAAACTATTTAATATCCAAAGTGGTTGTACCATATTATACTCTAATAAATAGTTGATAAACTTTCTAGTTGCCCTACATTCTTACCAATGTTTGGTGTTATTAATCTTTTAAATTTTAGTAATTCTTGCAAGTACTCAATGGCTTTAATCTGAATTTCCCTGGTGATTACATATATGCTTATTGATTTACAATCCACTGATCATTTATATACATTTTTTCTTTGTGACTGTGGCTATTCAAGCCTTTTCCTCATTTATTGTGTTTTTTTTTTCTTATTATTGAATTTCTTATTTATCCTGGATTCAAATCCTTTGTCAGATGTATGTATTGCAAACATTTGTACCTAGTTTGTGTCTTGCTTCTTCATTTTATTAATGGTGTTTAATCCAGAGCAGATATTTAATTTGAAGAAATCTTATTTATCATTTTAATTTTATGGTTAGTGGTTTTTCTACCCTTTGGGTAGTGCTGTTTCTGCCCTTTCCAACAAACATTTTCTTACCCCATGATTGTAAAAGTTATTTTTCTGCATTTTCTTCTTGAAGTCTTCACATATATATATATATATATATATATATATATATATATATATGAATGACATTATATTAATGTATACTTTAAATATATCTTAGATCAAGTTTCCTAAGTAAACATTTAGTGGAACCTAGATAGGATTCTTTTGTAAGTATAACCCAAAATGTAGTTGCCTATGCTTATAATTGCCACTTTGTTATATTTACCCCTTTTGCGCAGTTTATAGGTTTCTTGAGTTACAATTAGGTCTACTAGTCATTTTTGGATCTTATAATGTTTTTTATATACATGCTGATAAAGACAATATAAAAATAGCCTATTAAAATATTAAAGTGAGTTATCCTTTGTTTAATTAGTGCAGTATTTAGATTGCTTTGGAGTATCTTTCCTCTTTGGCAGTCATTCCAATACTCAATACATAGCTTCACAAACATCGAAACCTAATTAAGGAAAAAGCAAGATAATGAAACTGATTTTTCTTCATGTAATGGAGAAAAAAAGTAACAAACAAAAAGCATTTTCAATGGTTTGAAGCAAATGTCTCCTCCAAAATTCCGTATGTACCTAAAGATATATTTCACATGTATACACATCTGTTCACTGTTCTTTAAATAAACATTACTCATTATTTTGTGAGTAATTTTTAAACACCTTTATTGATGTGTAACTGAAATACAATAAATCACATATATTTAAAGTATATAACTAAATGTGTTTTGACGTGTGTGTGTGTGTGTGTTTAAGTGAGGGAAACCATACCCTCACCACAATTACTATAGTGAACATATCCATCATATCAAAAGTATCCTGGTACTACTTTGTAACCCCTCCTGCCTTTTATGAACATTCCCTCATTCCTAAGCAAACAACCACTGATCTTCTTTCTGTCGTTTAGATTAGATTACATTATCTAAAATTTTATAGATATGGAATAATATGAGATGTTGTCTTTTAGTCTGGCTTTTTTGTGAAGCATAATTATTTTGAGAGTCATTCACTTTGTTTTGTATAACAAAAGTTCATTACATTTTACTACTGAGTAATATTTTATTGTATGAATATACCAAATTTGTTTTTCCTTTTATCTGTGAATGGATATGTGTTATTCCCAATTTTTTGCTAATAACTTGGTATGAATATTTATGTGCAAATTTTTATATGGTCATAAATTCTTTTTTTTTTAATAAAATGACTGGATTAAAGAATAGGCTTAACTTTTAAGAAACTACCAAACTGCTTTGCAAAGTGATTGGACCTTTTTCCCATTCTTAACTGAAATATTTGTTAAAAAAATAAAGTACATACATCCTATAAACCCAAAAATAATAAAAATACAGAGTAATGTTAAAAAATAGGTGGGCAATGTTTGTGCCTCCTTAATATACTCCTGCACTTGGCATTTTTCAATGGAACTTTTTCTTAACTACAAAGATTTCTAGTAGTAGTCAAATAGCTTCAAGTAGCAAAATTATCTTGTCAACACTCAGAAAGTTATTAAATTGATGGAAAATTCAGAACATGGGTAGTTAAAGTTAATTGTTTATATATTTAGCCAGTTTTTAAGTACACTAAAAGAAGAACAAATTTTCTGGATTTCTGCTGTCCAAAAAATACTTCTGGGCTTGAAATTCACTTCTATATTAAATACTTTTATCTAGTACTTCTCATACAAACACATTATCATTCAATCTTCTATTTCAATCAGATTATCTGGCATAGCAATTACTAGATATTAACCCATAGAAAAAAAGTAAGGTATGCATGCTTTTTTTTCTCTTATGTTAATTTTTAAGGTAAATGTGGTAGAGAAATAATATACTATAAACAGTTTCTAAGAAGTTTTTCCTAGTTCCTTTAAATTTGAGTTTATAAAGACAGATATTTTCATATTATGCATTTGTATTATCACATTCATTGTGAGAAAAGTTCCAATTCTCCCAACATTTATAATATTATTACAGTTCTGTAATTTTATTTTATTTTTTTATTTTCATTAACATATGATGTATTATTTGTTTCAGGGGTACAGGTCTGTGATTCATCAGTCTTACACAATTCACAGCAAATACCCTCCCCAGTGTCCATCACCCAGACACCCTATCCCTCCCACTCCCCTCCACTCTAGCAACCCTCAGTTTGTTTCCTGAGATTAAGAGTCTCTTATGGTTTGTCTCCTTCTCTGGTTTTGTCTTGTTTCATTTTTCCCTCCCTACTTCTACGATCCTCTGTCTTGTTTCTCAAATTCCTCATATCAGTGAGATCATATGATACTTGTCTTTCTCTGATTGACTTATTTTGCTTAGCATAATACCCTCTAGTTCCATCGGTGTCGTTGCAAATGGCAAGATTTTATTTTTTGATGGCTGCATAATATTTCATTATATATGTGTGTGTGTGTGTGTGTGTGTGTGTATATATATATATATATATATATATATATATATATATATATATTACATCATCTTTATCCATTCATCTGTTGATGGACCTCTAGGCTCTTTCCATAGTGTGGCTATTGTGGACATTGCTGCTATAAACATTGGGGTGCATGTGCCCCTTCAGATCACTACATTTGTATCTTTGGGGTAAATACCCAGTAGTGCAATTACAGTTTTGTAATTTTAATCTAAACATTTATTTTTTTAATAATATCAGAACTGATGCTTTTTACAAAAGGATTCAGGTTGGGGGGGTAGGCATGTTCTGAATCTCCATTTAACATTGAGATGTTAAAACTCCACTGGCACAAAAGCTATAAAAGCACCTGGAATATGATTCCAGTAAATAGTACTATAAGCACAGCTCAGACTGCTTTTTTTTTAAAGTCACATGAACACTTTAAGCCTAAATTTCTTGCCATTTAATTGAAATTACATTGTTTCCATGATTGGCATAAATTTTTTCAACACATAGTCTTATTTTGCTTTTACTTCTTTATGCTACTGTGTTTGCTTTTGCCCTTCTGAGGTACAGTGATTTAAGATGTGACAAAATGGAGAGAGTGGCCTGAGCAAATAAATAAATAAGTAAATAAAAATATAAATAAATATTAATATTTTCCTGAATCAAGGGAGTCTATTTTTATTCTTGGGTAAATATTTTCATAAGTGATTGGGATAAAAATAAAAATGAATAAAATAAATTACAAAGCATCTATTTCAAATAATTTTTAACTCCAAATTTTCCATTAACCTGAGAAGACTAGGTGGCATGAAATTAAATTAATGAAAATGTCATCTTAGTAATAACTGTGTTGACATGAAAGACAGCAAGTATAGTTTACATTTAAACTTGCTCTCCCTCAAATCCTCTAGGCTACCACAAGGTTGTCGTTGAAATCTAATGGACCTAAAATTTGTGTCATGTTTTTCAATGAGTATAAAAGTGCTTTAATGATTTTGGTGATAATTATGCATTACTGTCGATCAGGCTGTTTCCATTTTCCTCTCTATGATTTCTTAAAATTAAAGCACTAACTCAATACAACATGCAAATACTTCAGGCTGTCTATTCTTAGCCCTGCTTAATGTTATTTTTACAGTCAGATATGTCATTCTGCTCAAAAAGAACCATTTTACCCGTTGCCATCATATTTTTGAGAACTTGACTTCCCAATTTAATGATCTATAACCAAATAAGAGTTATATTCTGCCCTGACCATACCATATTAATCATCCTTCTTTTAATCTCTTTCCATTCCTCAGGATAATAACATTAGCTCAGATGATAACTTCAATTAATGTGAAAAAATATACCCTCTACTGAAATTTTCAAATAAGCTGTATTTTGATATTGACCTATTAGTAGTAGTTTTTAGTCTCAATTGTCTTATTAGCAGTTATGGTGTTCATCACCAAGCAAGAATTGGTGGTGTCTAGTCCTGCTAATTCAACCAAAAATGTGACCTTCAATAGGCATTTATTTCTGCTTCTCTGGACCATAAGGATATTTTTAGATATTGGACAATAACAGCTAAAAGAATATAATATTTGAGAGAATGTAATCAAATGAAATGAGTCTTATGATAATCATGGCTTATCTCTGGGAGTCATGTTCTGGCCATGGTCTAAGTTAAGCCAAAAACTATAAAGGGCTTGAGATTTTATCCTACCTGCAAGTAAGCTAACAAGTTAGTTTGCCACAGATACGTACATACACATGCTCAAGTCCTCTGGATGAGAAAACAGACATCTTATTTTTGTATAGAGCATTTTATGTCAGCTCCTCCTACTCTAAGTCCATACGAGATGACACTTGAGCCAGCTATCATGGGCATGTATTTGTACCACAGGAGAGAAATTCTGAAATTATGAAACTTTGATCTTAGATAGCAGCTGTTGGCACATCCATGTATCCAACTTTTCAGAGATAGCAATAAAGACCTTACTCTAAATGTAAACAAGTTTTCTCTAGAGAGGGGAGGGGAAATCTTTACTTTTCCTTCATCACCATGGAATATATAGAGATGTCATTGAGTTTTATTATTCTTAGAACATAAGCAAATTGTTTCAATTTGGGGAGAAGACTTTATTTAAATCTCTTGAGTGCATTCTCAAACTTTCAAGGTATGTGTGTCATTCAATCATCTTATAATTTAGATGTCTCTTTTCTAAGAAAGCACTGACCATGCAGAAACATAAAAATATGAACAGAGTGTTGTCTCTAGAACTGTAGATTGGGGAAATCCAGGAAGAACATAATGGTCACACTGAATTGAGGATAAAGAAATTGGAATTCAGGTAACATGAGGTATCTTGAATTTGTAGAATATATATCCAGAGAAGTGGGAGCTACATAGAGAAAGAACTCAAACAATCTTCATCAAGTTACCCTTAAGCCAGACGAAGAATACTAAGCAATGCATGCATAGAGTGGCACTCCATAAAACTAAGCAAGGGACAACCAAGCAGCTGTCTGCTGAAGCTCACAAAGTTCTCGGAGACATATGAATTCAGACCAGCCAAAGTGAAGGGTCTTGTTGAGGCATTTAGTAGAGATTCTAGAAGGAGTAAACCATAATAGTAAGTCTAAACTCTTTTAAATAATCTAAACCATTATAAAGGTTACTCCAAACTTGTTCTTAAAAACAAGGCTCAAAAGAACTAAAAGGAACTTAAATGTCTTTTGGAATAAAGGAAGGAAGAAACAATTGTTGAAGGAATACAACAAAACATAAAACTTACAATGTCCAGCAAATAATCAAAATTACTAGACACAGGAAGAAGCAGGAACATAAGACCCACAACCAAGATGAAAATGAGTCACTAGCAATAGAAACAGAAGTAATAAACATGTCTGAATTATTGGACAAGGACTTTAAAACAGCAATTATAGCTATATTCAGATTTAAAGGAAAATAAGTAAACATAACAATAGCAATATAAAACATATGAGAGAATCCAACATAACATCTAGAATAAAAATAAATAAATAAATATCTGGAAAAAATGTTCATTAAATGCTATACAGGAAAAGAAGAAAAAAATCAAACTTAAGGACCAGATAATGCATAACACATCAGTGAAGTGAAAGATATAGTAGTAGAAAATATTAACAATGAAAAAAAAGTACTAGAAAATTGCTAGGAAAAAATATGAACAGACAGTACTCTGAGATAATATTAATATGTGTGTATAAATATAAATATATGTGACATTTGAAAAGTACTTGAAAAATAATGACAGAAAAATTTCCATATTTAATGAAAATGATAAAGCCACAGATCTGAAATTCTCAACGAAAACTATAAAAATAAACATAAAAACACAACATAGAGTTTTATAATAAAATTTCTGTAAAGCATAATAAAACTGAAAAGCCTAAAATCTGCCAGAGGGTAATATAAATATACTCATAACAGCTAAGTAAAGAAAACTAGTGTGAGGGAAAAGAGGTTAACAATCTAGAAAAAACAAGTAAGGTCATTCTGTTAAAACTGCAGAATGATTCTATCTACAGATTCCTGTAGAGGAAAATGGACAAAGTTCCTCTGTACGTTCAGGTCAATTTGGAGCTTTTTCTAAAGTTTGGGAAATCTTTAGGGTAAAGTATGAAGGATACAGAGTGAGCAGTAACAGAGATGGGAAATATTTCATGCTTGATACACATGTGATACTTAAAGCACCAAAGATAATTTAAAATTGTAAACAAATGGTACAATTAGTATTCAGGAAGTCCTGCCAAGTATGTGGTTCATAATAAATATCCTAGATTGAGACCAAGTCCTTCCAAGCTACTTGCAAACACATTCTGTAATATCTCAAAGAGGAACCTTTGAAAAGTTAATATTCAGACAGAAAACGTGTGTATCTGTCATAATTATTATCTTCTAGGTGGTTGCTTATCTTGTAGACAAGCTCTTGTTCTTGGGGCACAGGATTTTGTATGCTGTGAAAAGATATATTAAAGCACTATTTATATTTAATAACTTTCTATTGTTGCAGTTGTTAATATGTTCTGGTAGAAGTTTTGGGCAATGTAATTAAGGATTTCAAGTTTAAAATGTCCTCCTCCTGACAGCTGGTAAGCTTTGCTAGTAAAAATTAATTTTCTGCCTAAATGCTGAAATGTAGAATTATATTGTACTTGCTTTTTGGGAAAAGAGGAACATGAAAATTAGCACTTAATCTTTCTGCTGAATTTCATATATAAGGTATTATGTTTTTTTTACCTGTATTATACCCTAACAAATTATGGAAGAATGCTTTAAAAATGTCTACTCTAAAAATTTCTTAATATATGATTTTTCTTTGCCTCTCTATTCACCTGTCAGAGTAAAACACTATGTCTTTATAAGCTAATGATTAATCTTGCCCAGGTGTTGGAGATTATTTTAATGCTTCCATCTTTAAGACTCTATGTTTAAATAATGATTTGGCATCCCATTGTGCTTGTCCGTCAGTTCTATGTTCCTCAAATTAGTAAAAGAGTTAATAAAGCTGTCTTTAACTATTCTTTACTGCAGGCAGTGATTTTATGTTTCTATTTAATAAACTCTCAATTCAGTTTTAAAAAATTTAAATAAACACAAAAATTCCTCTACCGAACTTAGTTTACCAAAGAGAGTGGACAGAATTCCTAAACAGTTCACAAGCGCAACATTAGCCTTGCTGACCTTTGGAGGCCTGGCCTCAGTCCTACCACATATAGTGGTTGTTGACAGTTTCATGTCATTCTGAAATGCATCTCTGAAAATCTCCTTTCTTTTTAACTTCAAGAAGAAAGCAACTTTGTTGACACACAGGTCCAGCAGCTCAAACTAACCTCAGTGTCTTGCCCCATGTGTTCCTCTTACCCCACACCTTCTCCCAGATCTGCCATAAATTAGGCACATACCCTGGAGTGAATAAATGAAGTGTAACAGCATTGTAATCGTTGCCACCAATCCTAAACAAAAGTCCAGGGAAAAGGAGCACGAAAAGACACAATTTCACGAACGTGGATACTCATGTGAGTTCTTTTTTTTAAAGATTTTATTTATTTATTTGACAGAGAGAGCGAGAGAGCACAAGCAGGAAGAACAGTAGAGGGAGAGGGAGAAGCAGGCTTCCCGCAGAGCAGGGAGCCCGATGCGGGGCTCGATCCCAGGACCCTGGGATCATGACCTGAGCCGAAGGCAGACGCTTAGCAACTGAGCCACCCAGGCATCCCGAGCATGTATTACTTTTGTTATAAGAAAAATAAGATGTAATATTCTATTTTTAAAAAAAGAAAATTTATAGGGGCGCCTGGGTGGCTCAGTTGGTTAAGCGACTGCCTTCGGCTCAGGTCATGATCCCAGGGTGCTGGGATCGAGCCCGACGTCGGGAATCCCTGCTCAGCGGGGAGCCTGCTTCTCCCTCTGACCCTCTCCCCTCTCATGCTGTTTCTCTCTCGCTGGCTCTCTAAAAAATAAATAAAATCTTAAAAAAATAATAATAAAATAAAAGAAAAAGAAAAGAAAAAGAAAATTTATAAAGAAGAAAATAAAAATCATAATCTCATAAACTGGAAATAACTATTACATTCTTTCCGGGTTTTTTGGGTTTTTTTTAAGATTTTATTTATTTGACAGAGAGAGACACAGTGAGAGCAGGAACACAAGCAGGGGGAGTGGGAGAGGGAGAAGCAGGCTTCCCGCTGAGCAGGGAGCCTGACGCGGGGCTCGATCCCAGGACCCTGGGATCATGACCTGAGCTGAAGGCAGACGCCTAACGACTGAGGCACCCAGACGCCCCAGTGAGTTCTCTTTTTTTTATTGCTGTTGTTCGTTCTCTCTTTAAAGACTCTGGTTCTAGGAACAGGCTGCCTGAGGCTGGGCGGTGCCACCATGAGGGCCGTACCATGGCTGCCTCCAGGCCGCCACGCTCATGTAAATTCTCTTAATAGTAAAGAACCTTAAAAATAAAAATTTATACTCACAGAAAATGGTTGCATATTTTTAGGTCTCTCTGTGGATCCTCCTGCCAGTCCTATGGAGTTGGGATTCCACATCAGTTCCTAGCATCAAGAGATAAATGAACAGTGAACACCTGTGGGGTGTCCCTTAAATTTTCCAATACCCATAAAGTGCTTAGCATATTTCTGCCGCAAACTAAGCAATCAAAAAATATTAGTCATTAAACTATATTAAGCTTTTTATGGAAGGTGAAAAGTATGCTCTTTCTTCAGGATGTGTTTAATAAAAAATGCTAAACATCTCTAGCTGTTAATACGCCACAGAAAAATTAAGAAATGGCAGAACAACTTCATAAAATGGAAAATGTTAAGTAGTTCCAGTACATTTAACTGAAAAATTGATCCAAAGCTTGCTTTATTTCTACTTATTTTATTTAAGGTAAGGATAATATCAAAGAAACAAGCATTCCCATTTAATTCCTTCTCTGCCTCTTCAACTGTACTTTCAAGCATCGCTGAAAGGAGCTCTGATCAGGGGCTCTGTTCAGGGTGTGTATGACCGGACATTTGACAGATGCTTGACTTTTCCAAGGTGAATCACTTTTATTCAAACATACTGTGAATGGCATTTTACCCTAAAACATGGCATTTTAGAGGTCAAAATAGTACTTCTCGGGCTAAAAATAGTATTTGGAAATGATTTTTACCAAATAATAAACACCTGCCATTGTATATATAGAAAAAGGAAGTGAAATACTTTTCATGTCAAAGATCCAATTTTCTTTTCCTGTTTTATGATCAAGATCACTAAGCACTTTACACGTCCAATAAATGGAGCAATACTTCATTGTCCTGCATTAGATTGCAAACCTTGTATCATTCTACTTCAAATCATCCCAAGCAGTTGTTGAACACATCATTAGTGTTCCTTCCCTAAAGGGACATTGGAAACATTTTCATAATGAAGTGCAGGCATATTTTGAAAGAAGGTTATTATTTAATAAAGATAAAAAATCCTCAGTTTAAGCTGGGCATACGAAATATAAATACAACATCAGACATAAGGACAAATGCGGATGCCTGGCTGGCTCAGTCGATAAGAGCATGTAATTCTTGATCTTGGGGTCATGAGTTCAAGCCCCACATTGGGCGTAAAGCCTACTTTTAAAAAAAAAAGAGAAGGAAAAGAAAAGAAAGAATGATAAATGAAAAATAAAAGGTTTTAGGTCAGTGACTGAGCCTGAAAGTATCATTATTTTATATAAATTAATTTGGTATCAAATAAATAGTAATTATTCATTTTGAAAAGATTTTTTTCCATATAACAGAAATATATCTGTGCATATAAAAAAGCAAGAATACTAATTTTTCTGTGACATCATTATCTTTCCCATACACATGTGCACATACACCTTTATTGTGAGATGTGTCCAATTCTCTGAGGTTGGATGAATTGAATGGTGGGGAGTGGGAAAGGAGGGAAGAAAAAAAAATATGGGAAACAAAAAAAATAGAGCATCTTTGCTTTAATTCCTCAGATGCACCCATTAAAAAGGGGTAAAATGAATCTCAGAAACCACATGTGCTGCGCAGAAAACTTGGTAGCAGATGTATATTTTACTGGTCCTGTTTATGAATTAATTCTGGAAACATTTATTGAACATCCACTGCATATAGGTTACTGTCCTTGCTACTGGCAACACAGATGAGTAAATCACGGTTCTTGACATCAAATGATCATAGTCTAATAGGATAGATAGACTTGCAACCAGATAAATGCAATAAAATATATTAGAATTGGAATATAAAGGTGAACGTGGATTAACACCTGGAAAGCAGAGGGAGATTCATTATTCCCTCACCACAAGGAGGAAGGAAGAGGGCCTCATTAAATACTGGTGGAACATGGAGGTCGTGGATGTACTGCGATTTTAAGAAAGACTATCAATTTGCTAGACAGAGAATCTGATAAGGGCATGTAGACCAGAAAGTCTGTTCAAAGGAAGACCTGTGACTTACTACACTCTTGCTGGAACACGGAGTGCAAAGGGATAAATGGTAGCAGATGAGAGTAAAGTAAGCCAGAACACAGAAGGCCCTTGCTTAGAATGCAAGACATCCTGGGCTTTAGCCCTTGGCAGTGGAGAGTCTTCAATTTGGAGGGCAGCATGGCATATAGAACCTATTGCAGAAAGAGAAAGCAGTCTGCAACTATGGGGGGAAAGGAGCTTATAGAGATATATTGATACGTGTAGGCTTGGTGAGTATTATTTATTGAATAGTATTCTTATATTTGATAAATTCTCCAAGTCAGGAATCTGAAGACAGGATCTCTATTTAGAACTCCCAAAACATACCTGAGGCCAAGACCAAAGTGAATTCTGACTCCAGGCTTCCTAGAAAGCCATTTTTATTCTCTCTGAATCAGTGAAAACAATATTTAACCCATATATGGCCAACTAACTTCTCCCCTCAAGAGAAAGCTGTAACTGTTAATACACAAACTGTACTTTCTACTGGGAGTTTATCTATATTAAGAAAAAAAAACAATTTGGTTTGAATTGTTGATTTAAACATCACATAATTTTAACATAAATATTTGTTTTTAATTTTCTGCTGCTTTAGGACAGTGACTTTTGACTTCATCTCATACTTTTTTTTAATTTAATAAATTGTGTATTTTTTTCTGTTTTTTCAAGGCATAAAAAGTTTGTGCAATATTTATACCTCAATCAAAAGATAATTATTGCTCTGGTAAGCGCTGTGAATTGTGCAAGACTGTTGAATTTCAGATCTGTACCTCTGAAACAAATAATGCAATATATGTTAAGAAAAAAAAAAAAAAGAAGAAGGTAGCGGGAGGGGAAGAATGAAGCGGGGGAAATCGGAGGGGTAGACGAACCATGAGAGACGATGGACTCTGAAGGACGGACGGGGTTCTAGAAGGGAGGGGGGTGGGAGGATGGGTTAGCCTGGTGGTGGGTATTGAGGAGGGCACATTCTGCATGGAGCACTGGGTGTTATGCACAAACAATGAATCATGGAACACTTCATCTAAAACTAATGATGTAATGTATGGGGATTAACATAAGAATTTTAAAAAATCTTAAAAAAAAATAAATAATTATTGTCTGATTGATGACCACCATTGTGCTGAGCATGGGATAACCAAGAAGGAAGTTTTCAAATGCCCTTGGGGGAAATGTGTTCTTTGCTGTGGAAAAGATAAATATACATGGAGAAAAAAACCCTCCAGAATAAGTTCTGATTATTAGTACAACATTAATGGAGAACAGTGTAGCTTCAGTAACAACTAGAATCATTCACCTTAAGTGGGGACTCAAAACAGAGGTAGTACTTAACATAAACACAAGAAGATAAAAGAGGAATTTTTAGTTTAATTCTAAATATGATAAATTAGAGGCTGTCTTTAATGTATTCTAAGGATTCCAAGTCACATTCATTCTCAGAAGGAACCAGTTTAAGGTTGTAATAGCAAAGTCTTCTGAATGTGGAAAAAAGGGAAGGTAGCACATGTACCATATATTTATTATCCCTGACAAACGTGTACAACAACATTTTGTATTAAAAAAAGAAAGAAAGAAAAACAGAAGAATCACATGCAAAGATATGGAGGCATTCACGAATGTACTGTGCTAGAGCTATAGGGATGCTCAATGAAGTAACATTCACAATGAAAAAGTCTGTGTTAGTAATTATGAGAAAATGAGGTCTATTCTCTTCTCAACTCTAACTACATATTTATTGGTTAACCTTGGTCTTTCACTATGATACTTTTGGTGTTTATAACAGCTTAGTTTTATTTATTCTATCAATGTTTTCAAACTAAAGGGTGCATCATAAAATTAGGAGTTCTGTGAGTGAGAAAGAAGCACACCCACTTCATATGATGTTCTGAGGCCAGAGAAGGTAACTGACAAATGGCTGAAAGGACTGGCCAAAAAAGATTGCAACATCAATGTAATTGGTTACAGGGTTAATTTGGTTACTACTCACCACTACAATCTTATTTATTTCCCTGTTGCTCTTCATTCCATATATACATCCAACTCAACTATTCAAAATTACCTGCAGCCTCCAAAAAGCCCTTCTTACCTCTAGGCTTTTCCCTACATTGACATTCTCCCTGCACTGATTCATTGCCTATTCCATAGCCCCACCTCCAATCTTCTGAAATTTCCACTGCCATTATGATTATTAGATAATTTAATTCAATTGAGTTACCAAATTTTTGCAGTTTCCTTAGCCCAAGCTAAATGAATCAGGTACCTATCTGCTCCCTTGTAGATTTTTCAGGTATTTTTTTACACTCCTTTGTCTCTCAATATGTCCGTCTTTCCACTAATAGGTGAGCTTCTTAATAGCAACAGCATTCTGTTCTGTTCTCCGTGCTTCTAACAGTGCCTAGCAAGCAGATGGTGACTGATTAATAAAATATTTTTTAAAGCATAAACGGTAAATAATTTTAAAATGAATCATCCTCTAACTTCATTTATTGAAGGAATTGTCCTTTTATTGAACAAAAAACTCATCTGGCTTTTCAACTGCCCTAATTTATGACTTAACTAGCTCTGTGATTATGTCTTTCCTTATTGCTCTATGAATTTTTTGTTCAAGCCACAAAATTACAGCAAATAGCATTTGGGCATTACTTCCTTAGGTCCAGTGAATGCATGCCCTAACAGATAATTTTGAAGACAGCACAAAATATTCATCAGTTTTCCTGTTAGTGTGTACATACAGTGCTATTTTCTTTCCCATGTTAATTATCACTATCATAAAATTCTCCATATTTTAAATACTTATAAAATTAATAAAATTTTCATGTGTTATGAAGATTGAATTTATTAATTATGAAATTCAGAAAAGAATGAACATTTATGAATATCAAAGGGGAAATTATTTTAAATAGTAAAATAATTGAATAACATTCACTTCATCTTATGTCATGACCTCATAGAAACAAAAGAGACTTCAAATTTCATTCAATATGTATCTTCTCTTTTACACTTTATAAGAGAGGAAAACAAAGCCCTGAGAGTGTAATTTGCCCAACCTGAGATGACCATTTGGTAATAAAATGAGCACAGACCTCTTGATTACTGACCTAGTAGTCTTTCCAGTCTACAACAAGGACATTTCAAAGATTTTAGGAATGGGGCATTTTCTGCTTTACTGGATATCTTTTCTGAATTTCTCTCATCTGACCAATAAGTTGAGGGGCATTCCTTCCTTTGGAGACAGCCCACTGCTAAAGAGTGAAGTATCCAACTAAACTGCTAATTTAAGGATGCCTGGATGGCTTGGTCGGTTAAGCATCTGCCTTTGGCTCAGGTCATGATCCCAGGGTCCTGGGATGGAGCCCTGCATGGGGCTCCCAGCTCAGAGGGGATTCTGCCTCTCCCTCTCCATCTGCCTCTCCCTCAGCTCATGTGCTCTCTCTCGCTCTCTCTCAAATAAATAAAATCTTAAAAAAATTAAACTGCTAATGTAAAAAGTAAATGATTTGCATGGAAGACAAAGGAGAGAGAAAGAGACTTAACTGCCTCCTCTTCATATAACAAGATCTGCAGAGGGGAAGGAAGAGAATCAGAATTGAAATAAGCACGGCATTTCAGAAGTAATACAGACTCTTTGATCATTAACTTCTCAGAATGAATTCAGAAGAGTGCAAAGAAAGAAAAATGAGGAGTTTCCCTTACAAAGTTTGTGGATATTGGTGAATAGGAGAGAGAGAAATTCTGCTTCTCAACTCTAGGTTAGCGTTGGCCTTTAGCAAATGTGGTCCATGCCACCAGGCTGGGAAGAACAATTCAAATGGTGATATTGTCCCTTGTTCCATGAAGATTTCTCACTGCCATTCCTGCAGGATACATGTGGCAGGGAAGAAGATGTTTCTGATATCATACATCCTCGAGTCAGGGGAAGGGTGTTGAAAGTGGTGGTTGGCAGGTTGGCAGATTCTGTTGTACGAGATCTTGTCCTACGCACGTTACAAAAAGACATTGCATGTCACCAGCTGAGGGCTGAAAGAAAGAGCAGCTGACTCTCTGAGGGGTTCATCAGCACTAAGGAAAATGAGTAAGTTAAGTATGTGCTGGAAGCAGCCGTAGTGTCAGACAGGGTCAGCCCCAAAAAGACACAAATGGCTGTATATATGGTTCAATTTTATAAATATGTACTCACTCTTTCTAATATTTCTACTTTTAGAGAATTTAAAGTGTGACAGAGAGGCAGCAAAAAAGTTTAAGGGCAGAAATTTAACCTCACTTGGACTAGCGTAATCTATTATGAATTTGACAAAACAAACAACGCTACTTTCAACTAAATATTTCTATTAAAAATCATGATGAAATCATCTGCTAAAACGTAAAAGACCATTTTTTCACATCTGAAATACATATGGTTATTAAAACAAATCTTATTACTAAATTATGCAAAGTATGATTTATATTATCCAGTCTATGTGTAGTAAGTTAATCCTAGAACCGGTTGGTGAAACCAGTTGGTGAATTTGTGAAAATTTGAACATATATATATTTTTTTACAAAAGATTTTTTTATTTATTTGAGGGAGAGAGAATAGTGAGAGAGCACCAGCAGGGGGGAGAGGGAGAAACAGGCTCCCTGCTGAGGTGGGAGCCCCACATGGGACTCAATCCCAGGACCCCAGGACCATGACCTGAGCCAAAGGCAGACACATAACCAACTGAGCCACTCAGGTGCTCCAAATTTGAACATATATTAAAATAGGTTTTATTCTTACATAATTCTAACAAAGAGTTTGTTAAAAAAAATTAATGCTGCATATAAAGGAATACAAAAGGCATTATTGTCCACTCTAGAAAATAACGTATTATCACATGCTTTTAAAAACATGCATAAAATTTTATATTATAATTCACTCATTGATCAAATTGACATGCATAGCTTTGACTACATCTACATATATTTATTCATCTCTCTATTTTTGGTGATTCAGAATTTTCACATTAAAACTCTAGTATCTTTTCACTGCATCACCTTGTTTCTTACCCACATTATCTTAATATCTTATTCCTGTTAGCGGCATCTCCATCTACCCAATTTTTGAAACTGAAAACTTTGTATTTGTCTTCGAGTTCTTATTCCCTTACACTTCTGCCATTCAGCTGTCACTCATACCATGCTGATTTTTAACTCTCAGTTATTGCTTGAATCTAGCTTTTCTTCTCTTGATTTAATGAAGCTGCTGTCTTTACTTCTCACCTGGGATGTTATAATACCTCTTCAACCAGTCTCTGCTACTAGTTTCTTCCCCATTCCCATATATCTTCTAATGTTTTACCTTTCCTCACTACGACACTCACTTTCTGATTAAAACCTTCTATTGAATGGCTACAAGATGAAATCCAAACTGACTAGACTGACAAAAAGAAACTGACATATCTGGCTCCAAATTACTATTTTAGCATCATCTCCAACCACCTCTTCAGTTTCTATTAGTAATACACCCAAAGTTTCCCTTACAGGATATACACTTTCTTGATGCTCTACCTGTTCTTATTACTTTAAATGAGCTTTATGTTAATTTTTTTTTTACTTTTTTAAATTTAAATTCAATTAATTAACACATAATGTATTATTTGTTTCAGGGGTACAGGTCTGTGATTCATCAGTCCTATATAATTTATTCTTTCTTTAAATCCCAAACTTAACATAAAATTTCCTCCAGAGACAGAGAGATGATTACTCTCTCTATCCACCATTCCCTCCACACTTTATTCACATTATTGTTTTACTCACCACATTGTAATATTAACTTAAAGCTGCCATTTGCACTAACTACTGTAAAATCAATGTTTAAAAAAAATTCTACTTTTTATTTATTTTGCAGCATGTGGCAAAGATCCTGGAATTCATCAGAGGCTAAATAGGTTTCTTGAAAGAACCAGAGGTTTGCTCAAATTAGGGAACTAAGAGAACAAAAATTTGGATAATGATGCATATTTTAAGTACTTGTCTTCAGAAGAATAAATTAAAAAAATGGTAAGAACATCAAAATAATGATAAATTATTTTTTTAGCGTTTTCTTATATTTTAGGTAATGTATTATTTCTATTAGCAAGAACTCTAAAAGTGTTCATGTGAAATATAAATGGGAACTAAAAATAGTTTATCAAATCATGCTCTTCATTCAGAAAATGCAAAAATAAAGCAATTTTATACATGGGCAGCTTAAATCATAATATGATCCTTATATTACAATAAATGTCCTCCAACTTCACTACTTCAAGCTTACACATCTGCTTTGTTCTGATGGGATTGTTTGGATTCTTTTATTGATAACTAAAAATAGCAGTAGTACAAGGTGGTACCGCCTACTATTTACTGAAGATTTACTTTCAGCAGGATGTAGACTTCTTTTTTCTGAAGATACTGTAATAAATGGACTATTTTATTAAACATTATGCCTTTTCATTTTCTTTATTGTTAGATGAGGCTTTGATTTGATGCTGTTAGTCATAAATCAATGATTTTAAGGAGTAAATATCATAAATATTTTTTTCAGATCTTTAAGACATAAATGTGGAAGCCCTTAAGATACAGTGTTCAGAATGCTTTATGTTATTGTAACAATTTTTTATAAATTATACTTACTAATGTACTTAACAATTAGTAGTCTCTACATGCTTGATTTTTTTCTTAGTACAATGTTATCAGAAAGAATATGTTTAAACAAAGTAAACAAAAACTATTTTTTATTTTCTATTTCTCTGTTCTGATCTGTAAAATTCCTTAGGTTCAACCTAAGCCTGATCCCATTATATGGTTACTACAACTATTTCCAGTTGTTCATGGTATTAGTTTACAATGACTTGTCCCCATTTCTTTGTATCACGTTAATCCTGTTCTTGTGTACCTACAGTTTTGTGCATCCGTACTCATCCTCTTGTTTCTGGTCTTGGTGAATTTATATTATTCAATTAGAATCATTTCAGAATCTATAATAATTCAGATACTATCTGAGTTAACTTATCAGTCTTCTAGCAAGATAACATGTTTTACATAGAAAGTAAGCAATATAAACACAATTTCAAAGAAAATATTTCAAGTATTTAAGAGATTAAACTGTCTGTAAGTATTCCCAGGTCCTGAAAATGTCATTCAAATTAAAACAATTTGGATACTATTTTTTCTTCATTTTATCTTTTCACCAAATAAGTCATCTAAGCATCTTTACAAGGAGAAAATTATGGGTTTTTTTTTAAATGTACTTCATTTCTTTAAAATATCCTACAAATCATCAGACAGGTAACAACCAGTTATTCTAAGAGAATGAATATCATTCTATCAACTTAGGCAAATTTATGATTTACTTTTCTAGAAATATTTACATTGAAATGATTTATTATTGACTCTGCTGCTTATCTCTGTTCGATAATTCTCATATATTTTATAGAATCTATTGTTTTAAATAAAAATTATAGTGGTGTTTCTTAATATATTTCAAACAATAATAGTTCAGTTTAGTTTTACATAGGTGTTTTGGGGTGAATTATGTCCTCTCAAAATACATGTGTTGAAGCACTAATCCCAAGTACCTCATTATGACTGTATTTGGAGACAGTAAGTTAAAATGAAGTCATTAGAGTAGCCCCTAATCTAATATGATGTGTGTCCTTATAAGAAAATTTAATTAGGACTCACAGAGAGACACCAAGAATGACCATATTAAAAGGTGGAAAATAGGGCAGCCATTTATAAGCCAAGGAGAAAGGTTTCAGGACAAACCAACCCTGCTGACACCTTGGTCTTGGACTTTCAACCTCCAGAACCATGAGAAAATAAGTTTCTGATGTTTAAGCCATCCAGTCTGCGGTATTTTGTTATGGCAGCCCTGGTAAATTAATACAACAGGTTTTTTTGAGGTGTGAGTTAGTACTCTTTATTCAAAGAATTTGTTTTTCTTGTAGATAGCATATGAAAGAATACTTTGTATACAAACCAATATAGGTAAAAATCCCAACTCAGCTACTTAACAGTTGCCTAATTTACTAAAACTCATTCAACTTCAACAAGCCCATTCATAAATGGGAATAACTGCATCCACCTCATAAATATATGTGAAAATTAAATGAGTTTAGATATAGATATAGTAAACTAACTGAAATCATTAATTTCAGTAACCATTTTTAAAATGAAAAAGATTTTGCTTACTTTTGGAAAACTTCTCCTTAAGTAAAATATTTACTTGTTATTTTTTATTTTTTTTAAGAGACTGACCCTGTTTGTTTTATTATCTCTTGGTAATCTTCTTGAATAGCTCTCATTTATTCAAGGCTCTCTTCTTTTTTTTTTTTAAGATTTTATTTACTTATTTGACAGAGAGAGACACAGAGAGAGAGGGAACACAAGCAGGGAGAGTGGGAGAGGGAGAAGCAGGCTTCCCGCCGAGCGGAGAGTCTGATGCGGGGCTCGATCCCAGGACCCTGGGATCATGACCCAGGCTGAAGGCAGACACTTAACCGACTGAGCCACCCAGGTGCCCCTTCAAGGCTATCTTCTTAAAAGCACTATGTTCTTGATTAATAACAATTAAAACATCCCAAACCTCACAGTATAAAACATCAACAGTAAGTGCATAATACCAGTTACAGCGATAATTTATGGATATGTAATGTTTATTTTTCAGGATTGATGTGGCTCAAAGAAATGCAAAAATGTTAATCTCTTCATTTCTTACCTGTGTAGTCCTATTTAAATTCAAACTAATTACATTAAATTAAAAATTCAGTTTCTCAGTCATACAAGCAATTCATGTGCTCAATTGCTACATATGGCTAGGAGCTACTGTATTGATCAGTGAGGATATGGAACATCTCCACCATCTCCATAAGTTTTCTAAGACTGTGCTGCTAGTTATTGACTACAAAGAACATGCAAAACAAAGTTCAAATAATTTGGAAGGAAAGCAAGAGGTTTAAATTCCCTTATTACTGGCAGTCATTTCCTATAAAGGCCTGAAAGTACTCATAAAACAGTATCTATACTTAATTATAAAAATATGAAATATGCACAGTTTTCTATATCAATAAATAAGTTTCTATATCAATAAAAAAGTTTTCTTTTTTATCATAAAACTGGAAATATGTCAGTAAACTTGGCTTCATTTCCTTCTTGATAATCATGGAAATAGATAATTAAATGATGTTTATTAAAACTCCCTCTGGCACTCAATATTTCAAAACAATATACTCCCTATTATTGGATATCAAAGAAGAAAAAGAAAAGAAATAGTTGAGAGATCATTCAAATTAATTTATCCTATTAAAATGTCTATTCATGGATATCAGTTTTTATTACATTCTGCAGCCTACAGGATTACATTGATATTATAGAAATATCTCCTCTAGTTCAAAGAAAATGAGAATGTACTCAGAATAATCTGGAAGAATCATTGCTAAAAAGAAATGCTTTGCAATGCTGTTTCTTTTCATTTTTTTTACTGGTACCTAAAAAGTGAAGTAATATATCAAGCTGGAACTGTTATCATAACTTCTTCCGAGGACTGTAATATTGGTACAGTAGATTTAGTTACAATAATATTTAGAATAGGGCCCCTGGGTGGCTCAGTTCGTTAAGCATCTGCCTTCAGTTCAGGTCATGATCCCAGGGTCCCAAGTCGGGCTCCCTATTCAGCAGGGAGTCTGCTCTCCCTTTCCCCCACGCTCATGCTCTCTCTCTTGCTACTTCTCTCTCAAATAAATATTTAAATATTTAAAAAGGTTTAGGATATTTTATTAGTGTTATTATGAAGTAGCATAAATTCACCTTTTGTGATGTATCATATGTTTTTGACTAACAGATTTTATTTATTGAGCAGCTTTATGTTTACAGAAAAATTGAGCAGAAAGTGCAGAGAGTTCCAATATTCCCACTACTCTTCTATCTGGGTTTACATTACTATTAACATCTTGCAGTAATAAGGTACATTAGTTATAATTAATAAGCCAATATTGATACATGATTACTAGCTAAACTCCATAGTTTACCTTAAGGCTCTCTCTTTGTGTTGTACCTTTTATGGGTTTTAACAAATGTGAATGACATGTGCCCACCATTACAATATCATACAAAATAGTTCATTGTTCTAAAAATCTCCTGTCCTCCACCAATTCATCCCTCCATCCTTCAGTCTAAAACTCTCGCAGTCACTGATCTTTTTACTATACCTACAGTTTTTCCTTTTCCAGAATGCCATGAAGTTTGTAATACCTAGCAGATAGAGTTTTCAGACTGGCTTATATAACTTAGCAGTATGTAAATTGTTCAGAAAATTTGTGTGTGTGTAAAACCATTTCTTCCTTAAGTCTTGTTCATATCAGTAATTTATGTCATCAGTTATCCAGTTGCTAAAACCAGTAATAGAGTATTCATTCTTGATTTCTCCCTTCATATCTATTATTCATCTACTGATATACAGTAAATCACCAACTTCAGCTAGCAGAAACTCTGTAAGTCTCAGTTCTGTTCTCCAATTTCTATCTGCACCGCCACCTCCTCCCAATCCAAACTACCACTGTTCCTCACATGGCCTAGTGAAATAATTTTTTTCCAACCTTGCCTGTGCCTTCCATTTAAACTGGATCTTACAATACTGACCAGTATCCTATTAAAAACATAAATTGATTAAATTACTACTTTGATTAAATAATATTATGGAATCCTCATTAAAATGAATAAAGTATTCATTCTTTCAATGACCTATAATGATTATAGGCTCCAGAGCCATCACTACTCTCTACACTCAAGCTTCACAACTTCTGATCATTTCTAGAACACATTACATTTTCCCAGCTTTCCTTAGAAGTATCTATTTTTTAAAAATGGGCTCTTGATCCAAATGTGTCCTGTTCAGATAAGCAAAACCCAAAACAAAACCTATATCTCATAGTACACGTAACATCTTTAACTCAATGATATTTCTCACACAATAAAATTCAGCAATCCTTCATAGTAAAATATATTTTATTTTACCTTAAGCCATTTTCAAAGGTGTATTATTAAAGAAGTTTTTCAAGGAACTTTAAAGAGGTAAAATCTTGGGAAAAACATAATTTATTTTATACTATCAGCCAGTCAATGATATTTTAGTCTGTCAATGAAATAAAATTATCTCATTTATTCTGCTATAAATTTCAGGTCTGAGTTTCAGCAAAAATAATCATTTTCAATATTAGAAAAAGTCCATGGAAAACAGGATAAATTGCCTTTTTCTATCTTTATCCTTATCATATATTTTCTGAAATGGCTTTAAGTTTTCTGGAGAGATTGTAAGTAGTTATGAACAAACTTCGGGGGTTGGTTAATTATAATAAAATATGTTTGCTTAAAAGTACTCTTTTTATTTTTAATTTTTTTTATTTATTTGAGAGAGAGAGCACAAGCAGGGAGGAGGGGCATGGGGAGAGGGAGAAGCAGACCCCCCTGCCTAGCAGGGAGCCCAATGCGATTTGGGGCTCCATCCCAGGACCCTGGGATCATGACCTGAGCTGAAGGCAGATGCTCAACTGACTGAGCCACCCAGGAGTCCTAAAAATACTCTTTTTAAAAAATTATTCATGTATATACGTTTTTCTTTAAGAAAAAAAGTATACTTACCTTAATAATAATACCGACAAATATTATCCATATGCAGTAAATTACTGGATTTACATGCTTTCTAAATTGTTTAATCTCCTCATAAATGATATACATATTAAACAATTATCCAAAACTGAGTTCTGGATAGGATTTATTATTTTTCTGTTTGAAATATTTATTATGGATATTAAATATTTAAATTATTATTTTGGTTATTATTAGCTGTTTATACAATAACTGAATGTAATTAAACTTGTTTTTATTAAGTAGATTTGATTTGTGAAAAAAATAATGAGGCTTACAACCACAGCATTATCGTTACAGAGTTAAACTGAAAAGTCATGCTTTTAAAGTTAATGCAGTAAATACTAGCACAGGGTGGGAGGAGAGAAGACAACCAGATCAATCTATTTAGCGATATAAAAATAAGAGGTTTAAAAATAAGTTTTGCATTAAGTGTTTGAATTTGAGTAAAAGCAATTGTGTTGAAGACAACTTAATGCATAATTGTTCTACTAATCAAGCAGAACTAGAACACATAATAAGGGGAATCAGAATTCTATTAAAAAATTCTATTTAAAGAAATGAACTTCACAGTCAAGTAAATCTGGTTTGCAATCTGGTTTAAAACTTATTTGCTGTATGATCTTAGGAAAAATATTTATCTTTTCTAAGCTTTTGGACCTCTGAAAAATCAGAAAAAAATCTACATCACTGGAGGCTTTTAGATATGAAGTAAATGTATGTATAATGATTCATATATATTAGTGAAATACACTGAACTCTCGGTAAATAGTAGATATGGCATTCTTGTGAATAAATCAATATCATCATTTCTTCTGGTGAATCTTCCTAAAGTAGATGTGATATGGTGCCCTGCCGGGCAAAGAATGGGTCCCAAAGCTGCATTTAGAACAGCTAAGTCCTGAAATATAAAAGACTCATTCATTGCCGTTTATTCCCATTGAAAGAAATACACATTCACACATAAATTAGAATAAGAAATAACATAAAAACACAGTCACAGGTATCTGTTACAAAATACTTCACCTCACATGTACTTTTCTTCCCACTATGGATTTCCGATTTAGAAGAAAATCCTAGCCATAGTACAGTTATGAAGAAAGTAATATGCTGATGGGAAAGAAGAATGGAAGGACAGTGTGAAGATTTAGGATAAGAGATTAAAGCAACAAGAAAACAAGTTTAATTGTGTGAAACCTAATAAACTGCAAAATGTGAAGATAATATCTTACTGTCATTTATCAAAAAATATGATTTACTGAATCAAAATACATGGCAAAAAAAATTTTTTGCAGTATTTGATAATTATTAAAGCCTTAAAGGATTTTGCATGGGGTAGGGAAATAGAATAACATAAATAGCTAAGTGAATGATGGCTTAGAATAATATAATAAACTGATTCCATGAATATTTATACAGAGTCTGAAAAAGTAATTATGAGAAAATTAAACCATAAAATATTTGTTAAAATGTTAAGCACAAAAGAAAAAAATTCAAAGTTTTAACACCAGCATTCATGTAAAATTTTTGTGTTTTACTGATTTTTGAGGGAATCTATGTAAAAATAAGGTTAATAGGATTTTTTCTTTTTAAAATTGCCTTTAATGTTTCCACTAATAATGTTAAGATTAATACAATGCAGGGAAAAAAGAGAAACAAACATATACAATATAAAACTCTGTATATTTCTTCCCTTTCTAACTTTCAGGAAATATTTTGACTATTCATTTAAAACAGAAAGACCAATGTAAGTAAGGAATGAGTTTGTCAAACATTATAACACTCTATTCTATTATGAAAGAGACTCTGACCTTGAATAATTCTGAACTTTATAAATACATAGAAGATATTATATAATGATAGACATGTCGATTCTGGATCTAGATGTCCTATGTTTAAATCCTGGCTACCACTTACTGTGGGATCTTGAGCAAGTTGATTAACTCACATATAAATTGAGTCTGTTAATGGAAACTACCTCATAGGCTTGGTAAGAAAATAAATGAGTTAATGTATGTAAATCACTTAGGACCTTGAACATAAAAGTTCAAGAGGTATTAGCCAAAATTTTAAATGTTTTTATTATGTCAGTGATATGATATAAAAAGGGCTTTAGACCCATTTCAGCAGAAATATGGATTTATAAGGGAGTATTAGTATGAGGAATAGAGATATAATATATCTAAGTAAATACAGTTAGAGACAATGACATTCATATACACAAAGACTCGGTATTTTTGTTTTACTGGTTAAATACTTAAGTTGAGAAGTGACTTAAAATTGATTTTTGTTTGGAAGGACATCCCAATGTCCATATGCATATAGATAATTATCCCATTGGATTAACCGAATATATTTGGCTCAACAGCTTTTAAATTGAGTTATTTCATATGCCTACTAAACATTTCATTAAAACTAAATGAACCAACACATCTGCCAGAAATCTCTGAAATGGCAAATGCTTTCTAAAAACTATTAGATTGCTTGAATGTTGCCATTTTCATTCTTTTAACAGTTGTGAAATACAAAGGTGACAATGTTCCTAGTCACCATGAACAGTTTCAAGTCAACTTACATTATAAATGGATTACTCTGCATTGGGTGAAAAATATTTTCCTGGAGAAATGCACTGCATTGGACAATGAGGGAGATACCTTTGACTATTTTCAAGAATATTTGAACTCTCAGTATAATAAATATTACAAATAGGTTATGACATAAAAGATATAATCCTACTTTCTATGAGTGTACTCTATAACATATTTTTGAAAGTTGAAACTCTCTCATCCTTAGAGCAATTATTGTATAGGTTGTGCCACATTTTACAAAAAGTTTCCAAAAAAGAGTAAACATTTTTTTTTCCAAGATGACCTTAACATTCCCCTAAATTTGAGTAAATTTTAGACAGTTTTCTTCCTGACTGTTGGCTCCTGATCTCTCCTTTTTTTAGAGCATTTGCTTTAGAAAAAGTTCAATTATAAATTCTTTATCTGTCCCTTTGAGACAGGAATCTTCTTTTAGCAACCCAGGAAAGTCTTTCTGAAAGATCTGGGAGCCATCTCTTTGAAATGTAAACAGCAAGAAAGATGGTGTCTTGTCTCTCAGACTATGTTGGAGGCTAGAAGTCTAACTTCCACAAGCAACCATTAGCAAACAGATAGTCCAATTATATTAACCAGCCTCCTCCCTAATGTCCTCCAATAATTTTCCACTAGGTCATCCCAGCATATAAAAATCTTCCTGCCTTTCAGTAGAGTGGGATTCAATCTCTCTCCCCTATTACAATAGTCTTGAATAAAGTCACCCTTGCCTGTCTAACTTGTCTGGTAAATTTTTGATTGTTTGTTTGTTTATTTGGATATTTCAAGTAACATTTCACTAATATCAAGAGTAACCAAATCTCAATACTAAACTAAAAGAATGTATCTTCATTACATTTCTATGACTTTTTGATGCATGCTTTATTTTTAAATAAAAACTATAAAAGATATCACGCAGGTCAATTTTTTTAAAGGGACACAGCCTATGATATTCTCCTTGCACTAAATTTATTTTATAATTCAAATGAAATACTGTACACTTTGTAACACAACCTCAGTTTAAGATAGAATAATTTAATGCTTATTTGGAAAGTAGCCCTAGTAGGAAAAGCTATAATGTTTGAAGACTACATATCTAACACTAGTTAAACTCTATTCAAGTAAGGATATTTGGTTTAGAGAACAGAGAAGAAAATGTATTATTACAACAAAGATCACATGCACACACAAAAAAAAGTAAAAGCCCACACTTACTCTGTTGTAAAGTGATTTCTTGTGTGTTACCTGTCATTAGATAGGGGGAAAATATGAACAGTTTTATTTTAGTCAGAGTCCACTCAGAAATACTGTATGTCAAAAAAAATAGATGCTTACAAGAGACAGAAAACTAAAGAGCAATTAAGACTAATTGACACCTCATTGCCTTTGAAAGACATCTTTTCTGAAGAGTTAAGGAGCACAATACCTTGAAATTTTTCCTTGGAATAAAGCCAATACCTACACACAAAATGTGCAATACATGGCTGAACTTCTAAATATTGCTAATTATGTTGAATAACTGCAAGAGGAAAGGAACAGTTGGATTTGCATGAATAGAGCTTGGAGTAGAGAGCAGCCAGTTTAGAGAACTTAAAGAAGTTTTATGTAGGAATTTGAGGCAGGGAAGTCAAAATATTCATTCTTAAATCTCTTACACTGATTTATTCCACTCTAGATTTATTCTATATTTAGCATAATTGCCCATTTATGTTTCATAGATGCTGTTGCCTATATATCAAGAAAGAATTTTCTTCCACATTAGTCCCTTATATAGGTATTTAAAAAAATTAATGGGAAGTTAAGCTTTGAAAAGTTAGTAAGATTAAAGTAAGATTATTAGTAAGATAAAATAGTATCAATTAGTTTCAATATTGAGTAAAGCAGGCACTCCTTGGCATGATTTATAGGTTTCATAAACCCTTGGTGACAAAACACAACTTCCTCCATAGAACTACCATCCTGCAGTCCATGCCCATTTCTGACTATTACAATTATCACTAGAACAAAGCTCCAAGTTAGGAAATAAATGAAAGCCATTATTTAATAAATACTAGTTCCAAATCACATTTGTTGCTTGATTGGGATGCATATAGCATCTGCTAAAAGCATTGATTAATTAATCAAATAAAATTGCCATTATCTTAGAAGAAATAGAAGCTATGTTTGGGTATATATGTTAATATGTCATAATTGGGGAATGGGCAATGATATTCTGAGAGTATGGTTACAACAGTCCTTAGCATTGTTACACTTGTGGGAATGTCAGCCACATAAAGGAAGTTGGGTGAAATCTTTTAATTGATTGATTGACAAAAAAAAAAAGGTAGGGTTAGGAGAAATTGGCTACCAAAGCAAGCCCAGATTCAGAATAAGAACAATATCCTTGCTCATTCTCATTCTATTTTTAATCCAGCCATTTCTTTTCCTTCGATGTTCCTTCATAGCTAACTTTCCTTTTGTTCATTTTGGTTTTCCCTCTTTTTCTGATTTGCAAAAGAACTTGAGGGAAATAGAACTTATTCATGAGAATTTCTTGTTACAGAGAATTAAAAGTACTTAAGAAAATCAGAAACTTTTCAGAACACAATGCTATTAAGATACTGAGCAGTAACAATTGCTTCAACAAATGTGTACAAAATTTGATTTTGAAATTCACATCAACTCTACAGGGTCTAGATGATGGCACAGTAGAAGGACTCTGAGCTCTCCTCCCATGAATACAACTAGATAACACTCACATCAGTGTAAATAACCCAGAAAACAACATGAAGACTGGCAGAACAAACTCCACAACTAAAGGTCAAGAGGAGGCCACATCTAATATGGTATGAAGGGCAGGCATACAGTGGGGGGCTAAAAGGACCAGGGACCATCTGCAGTAGGGAGGGGGCCATGGGTGTAAAGAGGGAAAAGAAACAGATCTTCACACCAGGCAGGGAGCCTGCACAGGGAAGACAAATCCCCATAACATTTGGCTTTGAAAACTCGAGAGGCCAAACATTAGAGGGTTGTGAAATCCTAGAAGTGGGACTTAAAGCCTGGAATTTTAAAAATTCAGTGGACTAGGTTCCAGGAGAGCCTAGAGGGTGATAGGAAGCTGAGTCCCCATCCTTAAAGAGACAACACAACAAACAGCCCAAGGAGACACAGCACAGAAGCAGCAGTTTGCAAAACACCTGCAGCATACAGGACGGAGTTAATTCCCAGAAGGGCAGGGTTCCCTGAGGGACTTCTCCAGGAACAAACAATCTGGCAGGTGCCATTTCCCTCCCCTGCCTTCCCCCCAACATAAACACACTGCCAGCTGTAGGAACCAGCACAGTGCCAACACTCACTATCTAACTTGCTTATACCAAGCCACACCCCCTGGGCTTTGGTGGATCCCCCTTTCCTGTTACACTTGCCTCAGTCCTGATGTTTCAGGCCCCCTCCCCCAGAAGACCAATGCAAACCTTGCCAACACTGAGTCTCCTGACCTATCTGCTTTATGGGGCCTTAGTCCAAGGTGGCAGTGGTGGTAGTGGGCCCCACAAAAGACCTATCAGCACTTTGCTAAAACTGCATACCACTGTCGACTGGTCAGCCCAGTCAACAGTGGTAGCATATCCCCTACAATAAGGTCCTGGCCATAGCCCATTCAAACTGGGGCCATAAGCCTGGCAGTGTGCAAGCAGCCTGAACAGGAGTAAGAATGCCTCTCAAGTGACTCTTGCTCTTGGATTAAGGTAAAATTACCACCACACCCATCAGACAGTGGCCCCAGTAGTTGGATGGGGACAGACAGTTGGTCGGATTGCAGGTCACACCCACCAACAAAAGCTTCTCAGGAGACAACACAGGGAAAGCACCCAGTAGTTTGGCACTATTGCATCTCTGAAAAATGCCTGGTTTGACTCAACTCAAGCCCAAGGTGGCCCCAGACTCATCCACTAACACCACAGGGACCAAGCACTGCTCACAACAAGCAAAGAGAGCCACTGCAGACAACAGGACTGAAGGAAAAAGTGGCCAGAACACAACAACAGTGTGCACACAACATACATAGAAGACATCCTTGAAGAGCCAGCTTCTGGTGAACAATGGGCACTGAAATGCAGGGCACTACAGGACCTCTTCTCCATAAGGCCATTTCTTTCAAGAGAGAAGATATATTTGACATTCCTAACACAGAGAAATAGACACAGAGTTAAAAAAAATGAGGAGACAGAAGAATATGTCCTAAGTGAAAGAAAAGGACTAAAGCACAGCAAGAAACCTAAGTGAAATGGATATAAGTAATATGCCTAATAGAAACTTTAAAGTGATGATCATAAAGATATTCACTGGACTTGAAGAAAAGAGTGAAGGACATTAGTGAGACCTTGATAAAGAGATAAAAAAGAACCAATCAGAGATGAAGAACACAATAAATGAAATTAAAAATACACTAGATAGAATAAGAGACAGACTAGAGGAAATAGAAGAATGAATTTATGACCTGGAGGACAGAGTACAAAAAACAATCAAGATGAGCAGGTAAGAGAAGATCCCATAAGCAGAAGAGAAAAGGGGGCAGAAAATTTATTTGAAGAAATAATAGGTATAAGCTTCCCTAATCTGGGGAAGAAAACAAACATCCAGATCCAGGAGAAACAGAGATTCCCCCAACAAAATCAACTCAAGACACACAGTAGTTAAAATGGAAAAAGTAGTAATAAAGAGAGAATTTTAAAAGCAGCAACAGATGAGAGAGTCGACGTACAAGGAGAACCCCCATAAACCTATCAGCTGATTTTTCAGCAGAAGCTTTGCAGATCAAAGGAAGTGGCATGATATATTCAAAGTGCTGAAAGGAAAAAATCTGAAGCTAAAAATATTGTATCCAACAAGACTATCATTCAGAATAGAAAAGATAAAGAGTTTCCAAGACAAACAAAAGCTAAAGGAGTTCATGACCACTACGACAGCCCTACAAGAAATGTTGAAAGGGACTCTTTGAGTAGAAAAGAACATAAGTAAGAGTAAGAAGAGTAGGAGGCACAAAAGCAGTAAAAATAAATATATCCGTAAAAAGCAGTCAAGAGATTCACAAAATAAAAGGATATAAAGTATGACGTCTATACTTAAAACATGGGAAGAAGAGAAATGAATGGGTTCAAACTTAAGTGACCATCAACTTAATATAGACTGTTATATGCAGAAGATGTTATATACAAAACTAATGTTAACCACAAATCAAAAACCCAGTACCAGGTATGCAAAAATAGAGAAAGGAATCTAAGTATATCACTAAAGAAAGCCAGCAAACTGTAGGAGAAGACAGCAAGAGAAGGAAGGATCGGAGAACTACAAAAACAACCACAAAATAAGTAATACATGCCAATAAATACATACCTATCAATAATTATTTTGATTATAAATGGATTAAACACTCCAATCAAAAGACATAGAGTGATAGAATGGATAGAAAAACAAGACCTATCTATTCACTGCCTACAAGAGACTCATTTAAGACCTAAAGACAAATGCAGATTGAAAGTGAAGGGATGGAAAAACATTTATCATGCAAATGGATGTCAAAAAAGCCAGGGTAGCAATACTCTGATCAGACAAAATAGATTTTATTTTTTTTTAAGATTTTATTTATTTATTCATGAGAGACAGAGACAGAGAGAGAGAGAAGCAGGCTCCCAAGGAGCAGGGAGCCTGATGTGGGACTCGATCCCAGGACCCTGGGATCATGACCTGAGCCGAAGGCAGACACTTAACTATCTGAGCCACCCAGGCGCCCGACAAAATAGATTTTAAACAAAGACTGCAACAAGAGACAAAGCAGGACACTATATAATCATAAAGGGGACAATCCAACAAGAAGATATAACAATTGTAAATATTTATGCACCCAACATGGGAGCTCCTAAACACACAAAACAGTTAATAACAAACATTAAAAAAAAAACTAATCTATAATAATACAATAATAGTAGGGAATTTAACACCCCACTTACATTAATGGACAGATTGTCTAACCTGAAAATCAACAAGAAAACAGTGACATTGAATGACACACTGGACAAGGTGGATCTAACAGATATATTAAGAATATTCCATTTTAACACAGCAGAATACACATTCTTTTCAAATGCACATGGAATATTCTTCAAAACATTCAGATCACACATTAGGTCACAAAACAAATCTCAATAAATTCAAAAAGATCAAAGTCATACAATGCATCTTTTCAAAGAACAACACTATGAAACTAGAAAATCAACTACAAGAAAATCTGAATACATATGATTAAGTTACATGCTACTAAACAATGAATAAGTCAACCAAGAAATCAAAGAAGAAATAAAAATTACATGGAGAGAAATGAAAATGAAAACACATTGGTCCAAATCTTTGGGATAAAACACACACACACACACACACACACAGTCTTTGGCATATAGCAAAAGCAGTTCTAAGAGAGAAGTTTATAGTTCAGGTCGACCTCAAGAAGCAAGAAAAATCTCAAATAAACAACCTAACCTTATACTTAAAGAGCCTAGAAAAAGAAGAACAAACAAGACCTCAAAACAGCAGAAGGAAGCAAATAGATTAGAGCATAAATAAATAATATAGAAACTAAAATAACACTAGAAGAGATCAAGGAAACCAAGGGCTGGTTCTTGAAAAGATCAAAAAACTGATAAACCTAGGAGGGGCAAGATGGCAGAAGGGTAGGAGACCTAAATTTCATCTGGTCCCAGGAATTCAGCTGGATAGGGATCAAACCATTCTGAACACCTACGAACTCCACAGGAGATCGAAGAAAAGAATAGCAGCAACTCTCTGAACACAAAAGCGACCACTTTCTGGAAGGTAGGACTTGCAGAGAAGTGAATCCGAGGTGACAAATGGGAAGATAGATGGCGGGGGAGGGGGCCTCTGTCAGCCACTACTGGCAAGTGATAGAGCCGCGGAGCACAAAATTGGAACTTTTAGAAGTCTGCTCTGCTGAGGGACGATCCTCCAGTAGCTAAGCAGGGGGTGGAACCCTTGTGGGACAGTGTGGTCTCAGGACGCTCAGGGTCACAGAAAGACTGGGGGTGCCTGAGTGTGGCAGAGCTCCCAGGTATCGGAGCAGGGAAGCCAGCTGCAGAGATGGAGCCGAGGTGCGGGTTCTCAGCTCGGGGTTGCCATAAACCGTGATCCATGGCACAGTTGGGCCACTGCTCCTCAAGCAGGGACCCAACAAGCGGCGGATCCAGGGAGACTCCCCTTCCTCCCCCAGGAGGAGGAGCTGGGAGGTAGCACACCACAGGAATCTGCTGGGTTTTGAGACTCCACATGGGGTCGGGTGCCAGAGATAGAAATGTTGGGTCACAGGCCGGGTGAGCATGGAGTGCAGCTGGAGACCGGGAAGACAGGAGTGATTGACTGCTTTTCTCTGGGGGCTCACTAAGGAGCAGGGCCCTGAGTTCTCGGCTCCTCCAGAGCGGAGATTGGAAGGCCGCCATTTTCACTCTCGGCCTCCAAATCTGTACGGAAAACTTGCAGGGAACAAAAGCTCCTGAGAGCAAACCCGAGCAGATTACTTAGCCCAGACCAGCAAAGGCCAGGCAATTACGCCTCTGGCAAAGACATTTGGGAACCATGTCAACAGGCCCCTCTCCCAGATGATCAGTAAGAACAGCCAGCCAAGACCAAATTTACCGATCAGTGAGAACGGCAGAACTCCAGGTCTAGGGGAATAAAGCACATAGAATTCATGGCTTTTTTTCCCGATTCTTTACTCTTTCAAATTTAATTTTTTTAATTTTAATTTTTTTCTTTTTTCATTTTTTTTTGAATTTCTCTTTTTCCTTTTTTCAACCAACATCTTATCAATCCCTTTTTTAAAAATCTTTTTTTATTTTTCACTTTTAGAGTCATATTCTATCTCCTTATAGTAGTTAAACTTATTTTTGATATATATATGTATATACATATATATACATATATATATATATATATATATATATATATATATATATATATGTT
>NW_023270377.1:39955255-40057635 GCF_011800145.1 Mirounga leonina | reverse complement strand
TATATATATATATATATATATATATATATATATATATATATATATATGTTGTTCTCTCTTTAAAATTTTGGTATACACTTGCTTCTAAAAGACCAAAATATACCCTAATTTCTAGTGTATGGCTTTGTTCTAGTCTCCTGCCTGATCACATTCTCTCATTTTTTTTTAATTTCTCTTCTTTCTTTTCTTAACCAACTTATCAATTCCTTTTATAAAATCAATCATAATTTTCATCTTTACAATCACATTAAATCCCTTCATGGTATTTACCCTTATTTTTGTACATATATAAGTTTTTCTTTCTTTAAATTTTTGGGAGGCAGTTTCTCCTAACAGACCAAAATACACCCAAAATCTAGTGTGTGACACTGATATATTCACCAGCCTGATCATATTTGATCATATTCTTTTTTTTTTATGTTTTTCTTTTTTTTTTTTTCTTTATTTTTTCATTCCCTTTCATTTCCGCTGGTTTCAGGTTTCTTCTGATTTGTTTAGTGTATATTTTTCTGGGGTCATTGTTACCCTGTTAGCATTTTGTTCTCATGCATCTATTCTCCTCTAGACAAAATGACAAGATGAAAAATTCACCTCAAAAAAAAAAAAAAAGGACAAGAGGCAGTACCGACTGCCAGGGACCTAATCAATATGGACATTAGTAAGATGTCAAAACTAGAGTACAGACTGACAATTTTAAAGATACTAGCTGGGCTTGAAAAAAGTATGGAAGTTATTAGAGAAACCCTTTCTGGAGAAATAAAAGAACTAAAATCTAAACAAGTCAAAATCAAACAGGATATTAATGAGATGCAATCAAGAATGGAGGCTCTAACTACTAGGATAAATGAGGCAGAAGAGAGAATTAGTGATATAGGAGACCAAATGATGGAAAATAAAGAGGCTGAGAAAAAGAGAGATAAAAAACTACTGGATCACGAGGGCAGAATACAAGAGATATGTGATACCATAAGACGAAAATATATTAGAATAATTGGGATCCCAGAAGAAGAAGAAAGAGAGAGGGGGCAGAAGGTATATTGGAGAAAATTATAGCACAGAAATTCCTTAACTTGGGGAAGGAAACAGGCATCAAAATCCAGGAGGCACAGAGAACCCCCCTCAAAATCAATAAAAATAGGTCAACACCCTGACATCTAATAGTAAAACTTACGAGTCTCAGGGACAAAGAGAAAATCCTGAAAGCAGCTCAGGAGAAGAGGTCTGTAACCTACAATGGTAGAAACATTAGATTAGCAAAAGGCCTATCCACAGAGACCTGGCAGGCCAGAAAGGACTGGCATGATATATTCAGAGCACTAAATGAGAAAATATGCAGTCAAGAATACTATATCCAGCTAGGCTGTCATTGAAAATAGAAGGAGAGATAAACAGCTTCCAGGACAAACAAAATATAAAGGAATTGCAAACACGAAACCAGCCCTACAAGAAATATTGAAAGGGGTCCTCTAAACAAAGAGAGAGCCTAAAAGTAACATAGACCAGAAAGGAACAGAGACAATATACAGTAACAGTCACCTTACAGGCATACAGTGGCACTAAATTCATATCTTTCAATAGTTACCCTGAATGTAAATGGGCTAAATGCCCCAATCAAAAGACACAGGCAATCAGATTGGATAAAAATACCAGACCCATTGATATGCTGTCTGCAAGAGACTCATTTTAGAACCAAAGTCACCACCAGATGGAAAGTGAGGTGGTGGAAAACCATTTACCATGCTAATGGACACCAAAAGAAAGCTGGGGTGGCAAACCTTATATCAGACAAATTACATTTTAAACCAAAGACTACAATAAGAGATGAGGAAGGACACTATATCATACTTAGGGTCTATCCAACAAGAAGATCTAACAGTTATAAATATCTATGCCGCTAACATGGGAGCAGCCAATTATATAAGCCAATTAATAACAAAAACAAAGAAACACATCAACAAAAATACAATAATAGTGGGGGACTTTAACACACCCCTCAATGAAATGGACAGATCATCTAAGCAAAAGATCAATAGGGAAATAAAGACTTTAAATGACACACCGGACCAAATGGACTTCACAGATATATTCAGAACATTCCATCCCAAAGCAACAGAATAAACATTCTTCTCTAGTGCCCATGGAACATTCTCCAGAATAGATCAGATCCTAGGTCACAAATCAGGTCTCAAACCGTACCGAAATTTTGGGATCATTCCGTGCATATTTTCGACCACAATGCTTTGAAACTAGAACTCAATCACAAGAGGAATGTTGGAAAGAACTCAAATACATGGAGGCTAAAGAGCATCCTACTAAAGAATGAATGGGTCAACCAGGAAATTAAAGAAGAATTAAAAAAATTTCATGGAAACAAATGAATATGAAAACACAACTGTTCAAAATCTTCAAAATCTGCAGCAAAGGCAGTCCTAAGAGGAAAGTATATAGCAATACAAGCCTTTCTCAAGAAACAAGAAAGGTCTCAAGTACACAACCTAACCCTACACCCAAAGGAGCTGGAGAAAGAACAGCAAATAAAGCCTAAACCCAGCAGGAGAAGAGAAATAATAAAGATCAGAGCAGAAATCAATGAAACAGAAACCAAAAGAATAGTAGAACAGATCAACAAAACTAGGAGCTGGTTCTTTGAAAGAATTAATAAGATTGATAAACTCCTGGCCAGACTTATCAAAAAAAAAAAAAAAGAGAGAGAGAGAGAAAGGACCCAAATAAATAAAATCATGAATGAAAGAGGAGAGATCACAACCAACACCAAAGAAATACAAACAATTATAAGAACATATTATGAGCAACTCTAAGCCAGCAAATTAGATAATCTGGAAGAAATGGATGCATTTCTAGAGATGTATCCACTACCAAAACTGCACCAGGAAGAAATAGAAAACCTGAACAGACTTATAACCACTAAAGAAATTGAAGCAGTAACAAAAATCCCCCAAAAACAAGAGCCCAGGGCCAGATGACTTCCCAGGGGAATTCTACCAAACATTTAGAGAAGAATTAATACCTATTCTTCTGAAACTGTTCCAAAAAATAGAGATGGAAGGAAAACTTCCAAATTCATTTTATGAGGTCAGCATTACCTTGATCCCAGAATCAGACAAAGACCCCCTAAAAAAGGAGAAATACAGATCAATACCCATGATGAACATGGATCCAAAAATTCTCACCAAAATACCAGCCAATAGGATCCAACAGTACATTAAAAGGATTATTCACCACGAGCAAGTGAGATTTATTCCTGGGCTTCAAGATTGGTTCAACATCTGCAAATCAATCAATGTGATACAATACATTAACAAAAGAAAGAACAAGAACCATATGATCCTCTCAATAGATGCAGAAAAAGCATTTGACAAAGTACAGCATCCTTTCTTGATCAAAACTCTTCAGAGTATAGGGATAGAGGGTACATACCTCAAAATCATAAAAGCCATCTGTGAAAAACCCACAGTGAATATCATTCTCAATGGGGAAAAACTGAAAGCTTTCTCCCTAAGGTCAGAAACATGGCAGGATGTCCTCTATCACCACTGGTATTCAACATAGTACTAGAAGTCCTAGCCTCAGCAATCAGACAACAAAGAGAAATAAAAGGCATCCAAATCGGCAAAGAAGAAGTCAAACTCTCAGTCTTTGCAGATGATATGATACTTTATGTGGAAAACCCAAAAGACTCCACCCCAAAATTGCTAGAACTCATATAGGAATTCAGTCAAGTGGCAGGATATAAAATCAATGCACAGAAATTAGTGGCATTTCTATACACCAACAACAAGACAGAACAAAGAGAAATTAAGGAATTGATCCCATTTACAATTGCACCCAAAACCATAAGATAGCTAGGAATAAGTCTAACCAAAGAGGCAAAGGATCTGTACTCAGAAAACTATAAAATACTCATGAAAGAAATTGAGGAAGACACAAAGAAATGGAAAAACGTTCCATGCTCATGGATTGGAAAAACAAATATTGTGGAGATGTCAATGCTACATAGAGCAATCTACACATTTAATGCAATCCCTATCAAAATACCATCCACTTTTTTCAAAGAAATGGAACAAATAATCCTAAAATTTGTGTGGAACCAGAAAAGACTCCGAATAGCCAGAGGAATGTTGAAAAAGAAAAGCAAAGCTGGCAGCATCACAATTCCAGACTTCAAGCTCTATTACAAAGCTGTAATCATCAAGACAGTATGGTACTGGCACAAAAACAGACACATAGATCAATGGAACAGAATAGAGAGCCCAGAAATGGACCCTCAACTCTATGGTCAACTAATCTTCCACAAAGCAGGAAAGAATGTCCAATGGAAAAAAGACAGTCTCTTCAACAAATGGTGTTGGGAAAATTGGACAGCCACATGCAGAAGAATGAAACTGGACCATTTCCTTACACCACACACAAAAATAGACTCAAAATGGATGAAAGACCTCAATGTGAGACAGGAGTCCATCAAAATCCTAAAAGAGAACACAGGCAGCAACTTCTTCGACCTCAGCCGCAGCAACTTCTTCCTAGAAACATCGCCAAAGGCAAGGCAAGCAAGGGCAAAAATGAACTATTGGGACTTCATCAAGATAAAAAGCTTTTGCACAGGGCGCCTGGGTGGCTCAGTCGGTTAAGCGACTGCCTTCGGCTCAGGTCATGATACTGGAGTCCCGGGATCGAGTCCCACATCGGGCTCCCTGCTCGGCGGGGAGCCTGCTTCTCCCTCTGACCCTCCCCCCTCTCATGAGCTCTCTCTCTCTCTCATTCTGTCTCAAATAAATAAATAAATAAAATCTTTAAAAAAAAAAAAAAAAAGCTTTTGCACAGCAAAGGAAACAGTCAACAAAACCAAAAGACAACTGACAAAATGGGAGAAGATAATTGCAAATGATATATCAGATAAAGAACTAGTATCCAAAATCTATAAAGAACTTATGAAATTCAACACCCAAAGAACAAATAATCCAATCAAGAAATGGGCAGAAGACATGAACAGACATTTTTCCAGAGAAGACATCCAAATGGCCAACAGACACATGAAAAAGTGCTCAACATCGCTTGGCATCAGGGAAATCCAAATCAAAACCTCAATGAGATACCATCACACCAGTCAGAATGGCTAAAATTAACAAGTCAGATGTTGGTGAGGATGTGGAGAAAGGGGAACCCTCCTACACTGTTGGTGGGAATGCAAGCTGGTGCAGCCACTCTGGAAAACAGTATGGCGGTTCCTCAAAAAGTTGAAAATAGAGCTACCATACGACCCAGCAATTGCACTACTGGGTATTTACCCCAAAGATACAAATGTAGTGATCCGAAGCGGTACGTGCACCCCAATGTTTATAGCAGCAATGTCCACAATAGCCAAACTATGGTAAGAGCCAAGATGTCCATCTACAGATGAATGGATGAAAAAGAAGTGGTATATATATACAATGGAATATTATGTAGCCATCAAAAGAAAAAAAAAAACTAAATCTTGCCATTGGCATTGATGTGGACGGAACTAGAGGGTATTATGCTAAGCAAAATAAGTCAATCAGAGAAAGACATATATCATATGATCTCACTGATATGAGGAATTCTTAATCTCAAGAAACAAACTGAGGGTTGTTGGAGTGGTGGGAGGTGGGAAGGATGGGGTGTCTGGGTGATAGACATTGGGGAGGGTATGTTCTATGGTGAGCGCTGTGAATTGTGTAAGACTGTTGAATCACAGTCCTGTACCACTGAAACAAATAATACATTATATGTTAAAAAAAAAAAAAAAAAAGATTGTAGGAAGGGAAAAATGAAAGGGGGGGGAATCAGAGTGGGAGATGAACCATGAGAGACTATGGACTCTGAGAAACAAACTGAGGGTTCCAGAGGGAATGGGGGTGGGGAGATCGGTTAGCCTGGTGATGGGTACTAAAGAGGGCATGTTTTGAATGGAGCACGGGGTGTTATATGCAAACAATGAATCACGGAACACTACATCAATAACTAATGATGTAATGTATGGTGATTAACATAACATAATAAAATTTTTAAAAAATAAAATAAAAAATTTTGGGACCTTTAAAAAAATTGATAAACCATTAGCCATATTTATCAAAGAGAAAGAAAGAGAGAAAGAAAGAGAGAGAGAGAGAGCAAGGATGAAGATAAACAAAATCAGAAATTCAAGAGGAGAAATAACAACCATCTCCACAGAAATTCAAAGGATTGTAAGAGAATACTATGCAAAATTAATGCCAACAGATTGGACATCCTAGAAGAAATGAATAAATTCCTAAAAACATATAAGCTGCCCAAACTGAAGAAGGAAGAAATAGAAAATTTGAACAGACTATTACCAACAATGAACCTGAATCAATAATCAAAAACTCCCCTCAAACAATAGTCCAAGACCAGATGGCTTCACAGTTGAATTCTACCAAACATTTAAAGAAGACTTAATGCCTATTCTTCTCAAACTATTCCAAAAAAGAGAAGAGGAAGGAAAACTTCCAAATTCATTCTATGAGGGCAGCATTACTCTGAGACAAAAACCAGATAAATAAAGACAACTACAGGCCATTATCTTTGATGAACATAAATGCAAAATCCTCAACAAAATATTAGCTAACTGAATCCAACAATACATTAAAAAATCACCCACCATGATCAAATTGGACTTATGCCCAAGATAAAAGTGTGGTTCAATATTTGCAAATCAGTCAACATGATACATTGTATCAATAATAGGATAAAAACCATATAATCATTTCAATAGATGCAGGGAAGCATTTGACAAAATACAACATCTATTCTTGAAAAAAATCCTCAACAAAATTGGGAATGCACTTCAATAACAAAGGCCTTTCATGAAAAATCCACAGCTAACATCATACCCAAAGGAAGAAAATCTGAGAGATTTTCCCCTAAGCTCCAGAATAAGACAAGTTGTCTACTCTCACCCCTTTTTCAACATAGTACTGGAAGTCTTAGCCATAGCAATCAGACAAGGAAAAGAAATAAAAGGCATCCAAACTGGTAAAGTGTAAGTAGAACTGTCACTGTTTGCAGAGGACATGGTATTATATATAGAAAACCTAAAGACTCCATCAAGAAACTACTAGAACTGATAAATGAATTCAGTAAGGTTGTAGAATACAAAATCAATATACAGAAATCCATTCCACTTCTATACACTAATAATGAAGCAGCAAAAAGAGAAATTAAGAAAACAATTCCATTTATAATTGCATCCAAAATAAGAAACTACCTAGGAATAAACTTGACTCAAGAAGTGAAAGACCTGTACTGTGAAAACTATAAAACACTGATGAAAGAAACTGAAAAACAAATGGAAATACATTCCATGCTCATCGATTGGAAGAACAAATTTTGTTAAAATGTCTACACTACCCAAACCAATCTACACATTTAATGCAATCTTTATCAAAATACCAACAGCATTTTTCACAGATCTAAAGCAAACAATCCTAAAATTTTGCTTTAGTCAAAGTAATCTTGAAAAATAAAAATAAAACTGGAGTTATCACAATTCCAGACCTCAAGTTATATTACACAGCTCTAGTAATCAAAACAGTATGGTGCTGGCACAAAAATAGACAAATAGATCAATGGAACAGATGAGAGAACACAGAAGTAAACCCACAATTACAAAGTCAATTAATCTCTGACAAAGGAAGCAAGAATATGCAATGGGGGAAAAGTCTTCAACAAATGGTGTTGGGAAAACTGGACAGCTATAGGGGGCGCCTGGGTGGCTCAGTCCTTAAGCATCTGCCTTCGGCTCAGGTCATGATCCCAGGTCTTAGGATCGAGTCCCGCATCAGGCTCCCTGCTCCACGGGAAGCCTGCTTCTCCCTCTTCCACTCCCCCTGCTTGTGTTCCCTCTCTCGCTGTGTCTCTGTCTGTCAAATAAATAAAATCTTAAAAAAGAAAAAAAAAAAAAAACCTGGACAGCTATATGCAAAAGAATGAAACAGGACCTGAAACAAATAATACATTATATGTTAAAAAAGAGAGAGAGAGAGAAGGTAGTAGGAAGGGAAAAATGAAGGGGAGGAAATCGGAGAGGGAGACAAACCATGAGAGACTATGGACTCTGAGAAACAAACTGAGGGTTCTAGAGGGGAGGGGGTGGGGGGATGGGTTAGCCCGGTGATGGGTATTAAGAAGGGCACAAACTGCATGGAGTACTGGGTGTTATACACAAACAATGAATCATGGAACACATCAAAAACTAATGATGTAATGTATGGTGATTAACACAACATAATAAAATTAAATTAAGTTTTAAAAAAAATGAAACGGGAGCACTCCCTTAAACCACACACAAAAATAAACTCAAAATGGATTAAGAACCTAAATGTGAGACCTGAAATCATAAAAATCCTAAAAGACAGCACAGGCAGTAGTATCTCTGACAGCCATAACAGCATCTTTCCAGATATGTTTCCAGAGGCAAGGGAAACAAAAGCAAAACTAAACTATCGGGACTGCACCAAAATAAAAAGCTTCTGCACAGTAGAGGAAATAATCAACAAAACTAAAAGAAAACCTACAGAATGGGAGAAGATATTTGCAAATGACATATCTGATAAAGAGTACTGAACATATATAAAGAACTTAAACAACTCAACACCAAAAAAATAATCTAATTAAAAATGGGCAGAAGATATGAAAAGACATTTATCCAAAAAAAAAGACATCCAGATGGCTCAACATCACTCCTCATCAAGGCAATACAAATCAAAACCACAATGAGATATCACCTCACACCTGTCAGAATGGCTAAAATTAAAAATTCAAAAAACAACAGGTGTTGGTGAGGATGTGAAGAAAAAAGAACCCTTGTGCACTATTGGTGGGAATGTAAACTGTTGCAGCCACTTTGGAAGACTATAGGAGATTCTTTAAAAAACTAAAAATAATAGAACTACCCTTTGATCCAGTAATTGTACTACTGGGTATTTACCCTAAGAATACAAAAACACTAATTCAAAGGGATATGTTCACCCCTATGTTTATTGCAGCATTATTTACAATAGGCAAGATATGGAAGCAGCCCACGTGTCCTTCAGTACATGAATGGGTAAAGAAGATATGAAATATACATACAATAGAATATTATTCAGCCATAAGAATAAAATTTTGCTATTTGCGACAACATAGATGGATCTAGAGTATAATGCTAAGTGAAATGAGCCAGCCAGAGAAAAACAAATGTCATATGATTTCACTTATATGTAGAATTTAAGAAACAAAATTAAAAAGGAAAAAAAAGAAACAAACCAAAATACCAGGCTCTTAAATATATAGAACAAACATATTGCTACCAGAGGGGAGGTTGGTGGAGAGATGGGTGAAATAGGTGAAGGGGATTAAGAGTACTCTTATCTTGATGAGCACTAGGTAATGTGTAGATTGCTGAATCACTATTGTACACCTGAAACTAATATAACACTGTATGTTAACTACACTGGGATTAAAATTTTTAAAAAAATGTATCAACTCATAACTGAAAATACAGATAATGTAGTACTGGCAGGATAAGTCAGATACACTCACTAATTTACAAATCCCTATTTCTTGTTTTTCATATATTTTTCTCTTCTTTCTACACACATTCTCTTTTTCTCAACTTATATTTTAGGGTTATAAAAATGTAAAGATAAGAACAGTATCATCTATCATGACAGATTTCTGAAACTAGAATTCTAGACCAATTGGTGATGGACAGCCAGGGGTGTAGTCAAGGAATAAGAAATACAGTTACAAATTGGCATACCTTCTGGAAAATTATAGAAATAAAAAGCTTTAGTAGGGAATTTAAAAAACACTCCTATTCTATAATGCACATCATCACATTTTTCTCCAGTCATGTTCAGTAATTCTGACAAAGTGATTAGTTTTGAAAAAATTATAAAAGGAGACTTAGCATAACTTAGAGCAGAGAGCCAACTAAACCAATCTGTTCTTGTTGAAAATCTGCAGCTGCTTTATCCAGTTACTAAAGAGACAGATATTATCTCAAAATTTTAGCTGTAACTACTGTAGCAAAGAGCACTCTGAGGTTAGGACTGGCTGCCTTCAAAGAGAGATTCGAATGGCTGTAAAAGAAAAAAAAATGAATTTGGGGTGCCTGGGTGGCTCAGTTGTTTGGGCATCTGCCTTTGTCTCATGTCATGATCCCACGGTCCTGGGATTAAGCCCCACATCGAGCTCCCTGCTCAGCAAGGAGTCTGTTTCTCCCTCTCCCTCTGCCCCTACCCTTTGCTCATTCTCTCTCTGTCTCAAATAAATAAATAAAATCTTTAAAAAAAAGAAAAAAGTGACTTTTGTATTAAAGCTATTTAATGTCTATGACAGAATATATAAAAAAAAAAAAGTGCCTGTATTCATGGATTGAAGGAACAATTGGAGGAAATGGTTAAGAAATTCTTTTTATACATAGATCTAGATCTAAATCTAGACATAGATGTAGATATATTGATCTAGATGTAAATTGACATATAAAGAGAATTTCTTAATAATTTCTCTATATAAAGAGATATGTAAGCACATACATGTCATGGGGAATGAAGAGAATGTCTAATACTGGTAACACATTCAGAGTGTGGCAGTTTTTCATCAAAGTTTTTTAAAGGTATTTATAGCAAACATTTTATTATCAAAGTGTCAAAGACAAAATACTGAATAAAGACCTTTATAATATCCAAATCAACATTTCATAATAATTCAAAGAGAAAGGTATTTGACATTCCTTAAGGAGTGGAGACTCTTATGTGGGATGGATAGGTCTATCACCATGCCCCATCCACCCTGTAGTCCTTTTCTATAGGAATCTGCTCTTAGTTCACAGCCCCTACCTAAGAGTGTATCTCAAAGAAATATGTCCTTGCCCTTTGCAACAAATGATTATATCAAGATTCCAGTATCTTAGTCTTGCATACCAAGCCATAGTCTGTGTAGCAGCTAATGGTGTAGAAAGAAATTTCCAATTAGTGTTTTAGAGTCTTTCCATCAATCATAAACTTTCAGGACTTAGAATACATTTACAAAGAAACACGTCACTTTGTTAACAGCAAGTAAATAGTACTGAAATAATTTACAGAAATTGGCCATGTACCACCATAATTAGTAAAGTGCCATAAATATATGAATAACTAAAAATGATGAATCACCAGAAACCTTGGGACAGAAATATATATTCCTATCAGGATGGTTGTTTACATTGTAATCACCTGTAGAGTTTTTTTAAAAATATGATGCTAATTCCCGCCATCGGAGATAAAGGAGCTTATTGATTTGGCCATTATGCCTTTTTATAATCTCCTAAATTAATTCTAATTTGCAAGCAAGACTAAAAACACCTGAAGTAGAAAACAGGAATTGTCTAGTTGTATCAAGAGAAATATAAGTACTAATAGAAAGTGATATTTGGAGTTGCATTGGATTTTTCCATCTCCAATGTTGTTCTGAAGACTACTTGGGATTTGGGGTATGCTCATATTTATTATTTACACTTATATCTTATTTGTAAACCCCCATGGTGTTGGATACTCAAATAAAAATAAAAAATAGCAAATCTGAACAGACAAATTATGAGTAAGGAAATTTAATTGATAATCAAAAACCTCCCCCCACAAAAGAAAAGTCCAGAACCAGACAGTTTCACTGGTGAATTCTACTAAAAATTTCAAGAAGAGTTAATAAGTATCCTTCTCAGAATCTTCCAAATAATTAAAGAGTGAGAAAACTTCCAAACTCATTTCTTGAGGCCGGCATTAATTACCCTGAGAACCAAACCTAGACAATGACACCAGAAGAAAAGAAAATTGCAGGTCAATATGTCTTATAAACATATATGTCAAAATCCTGAACAAAATATTAGCAAAATGAATTTAACTGCACATTTAAAGGGTCATACACAAAGATCAATTGGGATTTATTCTTTGGATGCAAGTCTGGTTCACCATATACATACCAGTAAATGTGATACACCATGTAAACAAAATGAAGGATGCAAATCATATTATCTCCATAGATGTAGAAAAAGCATTAGACAAAATTCAACATCCTTTTTATGACAAAAATTCTCAACAAATTGGGTATAGAAAGAATGTACTAGAGAGGAGTTAAGATAGTGTAGTAGTAGCGTGACTTGATGCTTGCCTCTTCCTTCGAACTAGGTGGATACATATCAAATCATTCTGAATACCCAGGAAATTGATCTGAGGACTGAGAGAACAAATTGTACAACTAGAGGGAGAAAAGGGGCACATTGTGGAAGGTAGGAGGTACACAGATGTGATTGGGGGGAGAAAAGAATCATGGTTGTTGCAGAGGGGAGAGAACGCTGACCACAGAAAGAGGACAGAGAAAGAGAAAGAGAGAAGGGCAGTGTGCAGGGCATTGCACAGGAAAAACACTTCCTCAAAATCACTGACTGGGAAAATGAGAGAGGCTGATTATCACAAGTTTTCACAAGCAGCAGAGCTCAAAGTTTCAAGTTTAGAAGTCCGTGCCATCTCCAAGGCGGAGGGTGGCAGTTGTAGTGGTACTCCTGTGGAGGAGGAGGGCAGAGGCCTGGAAGGGGACAGCACGCTCTGAGGATCCCCAGGGTTGCACTGGGAAAGATAGTTCCCCTTCTTGGAGTGCATTTGGGAGAGGTGGTGCTGCCTCTCTGGGGACAAAACTTCAAGTCCATGTGTGTTCATGTGGCTACCTTTCTGGGACAGACTGGCACCAGCCACAGTGCAGTGAGATCCTCGCCCAGAGGATCAGCACATATCCCTAAATTTTAGAGTTTTGAAACCAGCCTGTGTGCCTGAGGAAAAACACGGGAGCACTGTATCATTGGGTGGGTAGATGTCTTGGACATAAACAGGGTGAAGCAGGGATGCGAGGGAAGCCTGGGACAAACCAGGGGAGATTGTTGACTCTTCTGTGAGAGTTTCCTGAACAGTGGCAAGTGCGAACTCCCCTATCCATGGATGAGAAAGTGGGTGGAGTCCATTTTATTCCCTTGCCCATCAGCACAGATGGACTTCAGTGAATGGCCCAGTACCCACCATGAAGGCTTGAGCTGCTTACACCAAGCCCCAACCCTCCTTGCTCTGCAGGATCTTCTTTACTAGGGCAAATGTGCCTGAGAGCCAAAGAAGCAGTGGGCCCCTCCTATAGAAGGTCAGCACAAACCCCTTGCATATACCAAGTCCACTGACTGTAGACTACTTGCAAATCTTCAGCTCTAGGGGAAATAGGATCTAGCCTCTTTTAACAAACAGACCAAATACTTAAAACTGATCACACACTGGACAAGTTTCAAACAGTCCCCAATGTAGGCAAGGAGAAACTCTGCAGAGGACTGCCCTGAGGGGAAAAGTAGCCAAAACACAACAGCAGAGGGCATACAGAATCCATCAGAATCACTTCCTAAACACCAGGAGCAGGAAACATAGCAGACTTTCCTAAAACACAGAAGACAGAGACTCAACACAGTGCCAAGATGGAGGAATTCATCCCAAAAGAAAGAATAAGAAGAAGTCATGGCCAGGGACCTATAAAAACAGATATAATTAATATGCCTAACTAGAATTTAAAACATCAATGATAAGGATACTAGCTGGGTGTGAGAAAAGCATAGAAGACACCAGGAAGTCCCTTACTGCAGAGACAAAAGACCTAAAAACTAGTCAGGCTAAAATAAAAAATGCTATAATTGAGAGGAAAAACTGATTGGATGTAAAGAAAACAAGGATGGAAGAAGAAGAGAAATGAATAAATGATATAGAAGATAAAATTATAGAAAATAATGAAGCTGAAAAACAGAGGAAAAGAAAAATTGGATTAAGAAAGTAGACTTAACGGTTAAACGTCTGCCTTCGGCTCAGGTCATGATCCCAGGGTCCTGGGATTGAGTCCCGCATCGGGCTTCCTGCTCCGCAGGGAGCCTGCTTCTCGCTCTGCCTCTGTCTCTCTGTCTCTCATGAATAAATAAATAAAATCTTAAAAAAAAAAAAAAAGTAGACTTAAGGAACTCAGCGACTCCACAAAGCATAATAACATTTGTATCATAGGAGTCCCAGAAGAAAAAAAGAAGGAAAAAGAGGCAGAAGGTATGATAGTAAAATTTGCAAAATACAGGGAATAGGAAAGAATCCTGAAAGCAGCAAGGGAAAATAAATCTGTAACCTACAAGAGAAGACAAATAAGGTTAGCAGCAGACATCTCCACAGAAACCTAGCAGGTCAGAAGACAGTAGCATTATATATTCAACATGCTAAATGGAAAAAAATATATAGCCAAGAATACTTCATCTAGCATGGCTGTAATTCAGCATATAAAGAGAGATAAAGAGTTTCCCAGACAAAAACAAAAACAAAAACAACAAACTAAAGGAGTTTGTGACTACTAAACCAGCCCTTCAAGAAATATTACAGGGGACTCTTTGAGTGGAAAAGAAAGACCGAAAGTGACAAAGACTAGAAAGGAACAGAGAAAAACTTCAGAAATACTGACTTTACAGGTAATATATTGGCACAAAATTCATACCATTCAATAACCACTCTGACTGTAATGGACTAAATGCTCCAATCAAAAAACACATGGTATTAGGATGGATAAAAAATCAAGACCCATATATATGCTGCCTACAAGAGACTCATTTTAGACCTAAAGGCACATGCAGATTGAAAACGAGGGAATTTATCGTGCTAATGGAAGTCAAAAGAAAGCCAGAGTAGCCATACTTATATCAGACAAACCAGATTTTAAAGCTAGAACTATAAGAAGAAATGAAAAAGGACACTATATCATAACAAAGAAGATCTAACAATTGTAAACATTTATGCCCCCACCTTGGCAGCACCTAAATATATAAATCAATTAATAACAAACATAAAGAAACTTATTGACAATAATACAGTAATAATAGGAGACTTTAACACCCCACTTACAGCAATGGACAGACCATCTAAGCAGAAAATTAATAAGGACACAATAGCTTTGAATGACACACTGAACCAGATAGACTTAAAAGATATATTTAGAACATTTCATCCTAAAGCAGAATACACATTCTTTTCTAATGCACATGGAACATTCTCCAAATAGATTACATATGAGTCACAAATCAAGCCTCAATAAGTACAAAAAGATTGAGATCATACCATACATATTTTCCAAACACAACAATATGAAACTTGAAGTCAACCACAAGGAAAAATTTGGAAAGACTACAAATACATGGAGGTTAAAGAACATCCTACTAAAGAATGAATGACTTAACCAGGAAAGTAAAGAAGAAATTAAAAAAAAAAAAATACATGGAAGCAAATGAAAATGAAAACACAGCACCCTTCCAAAATCTTTGGGATGCAGCAAGAGGGAAGCATATAGCAATACAAGCCTACCTCAAGAAGAAAGAAAAGTCTCAAATACACAACCTAACCTTACACCTAACACAGGTAGAAAAGGAACAGCAAATAAAGTCTAAAACCAGCAGGAGAAGGGAAATAATAAAGAATAGAGCAGAAATAAATGATATAGAAACAAACAAACAAAATAACTCAGTAGAACAGATCAGTGAAACTAGAAATTGGTTTTTTGAACGAATTAATAAAACTGATAATCCCCTAGGCAGACTTACCAGAAAGAAAAAAAAAAGCAGGGGAAGAACAAGATGGCGGAGGAGTAGGAGACCTAAATTTAGTCTGGTCCCAGGAATTCAGCTAGATAGGGATCAAGCCATTCTGAACTCCTACGATCTCAACAGGAGATCAAAGAAAAGAATAGCAACAACTCTCTGAACAGAAAAGTGACTGCTTTCTGGAAGGTAGGACGTGAGGAGAAGTGAATCCGAGGTGATATTCGGGAGGATAGATGGCGGGGGAGGGGGCCTCCTTCGGCCGCTTCTGGCAAGTGATAGAGCCGCGGAGGACAAAATCGGAACTTTTAGAAGTCTGCTCCGCTGAGGGACGTCACTCCGGTGGCAAAGTGTGGGGTGGAACCCTCTCGGGACAGTGTGGTCTCGGGACCCTTGGGGTCACAGAAACACTGGGGGTGCCTGAGTGCGGCAGAGCTCCCAGGTAACGGAGCAGGGAAGCCGGCTGCAGAGGCGGAGCCCAGGCGCGGGCTCTCAGTTCAGGGTTGCCATAAACCGTGATCCGCGGCCCAGTCGGGGCCCTGCTCCTCCAGCAGGGACCCAACAAGCGGCAGATCCGGGGAGACTCACCTTCTTCCCCTGGGAGGAGAGGTGCAGGAGCGCACTGCAGGGATCTGCTGGGTTTGGAGACTCCACCCGGGGTCGGGTGCCAGAGATAGAAACGCGCGGTCACAGGCCAGGTGAGCACGGAGTGTGGACGGAGATGGGGGGGCGGGAGTGACCGACTGCTTTTCTCTGGGGACTCACTGAGGAGCGGGGCCCCGAGTTCTCGGCTCTTCTGGGGTGGAGATTGGGAGGCCGCCATTTTCACTCTCTGCCTCCAAAGCTGTACAGAAAGCTTGCAGGGAACAAAAGCCCCGAGAGCAAACCCGAGCAGATTACTTAGCCGGGAGGGGGCAAGGGCGGGGCAATTCCGCCTCCGGCAAAGACATTTGGGAACCACGGCAACAGGCCCCTCCCCAGAAGATCAGCGAGAACAGCCAGCCAAGACCAAGTTTACTGATCAATGAGAGCAGCAGAACTTCAGAGCTAGGGGAATAATGCACATAGAATTCATGGCTTTTTTCCCATGATCCTTTAGTCTTTCAAAGTTAATTTTTTTAATTTTCTTTTCTTTTTCTTTTTTTTTGAATTTTTCTTTTTCCCCTTTTCAACCAACATCTTATCAATCCCTTATTTAAAAAATATTTTTTATTTTTCATTTTTAGAGTCATATTCTATCCCTTCATAGTAACCTTATTTTTGTTATATGTATAAAAGTTTTTCTCTCTTTAAAATTTTGGGATACAGTTTCTTCTAACAGACCAAAATATACCCTCAATCTTTAGTGTATGGCTTTGTTCTAATCTCCTGCCTGATCACATTCTCCCACTTTTTTTTTTAATTCTTTTTTCTTTTTTCAACCAACTTCTTATATTATCAATTCCTTTTATAAAATCTTTTATAATTTTCATCTTTACATTCATATTCCATCCCTTCATCATATTTAACCTTATTTTTGTACATATATAAGTTTTTCTTTCTTTAAAATTTTGGGAGGCAGTTTCTTCCAACAGACCAAAATACGCCCAATATTTAGTGTGTGGCACTGATATATTCACCAGCCTGATCATATTTGATCATATTCTTTTTTTTTAATCTTTTTCATTTTCATTTTTTTTTCTCTTAACTTTCTTTCCCTTTCTTTTCCCCCGGTTTCAGGTCTCTTCTGATTTGTTTAGTGTATATTTTTCTGGGGTCATTTTTACCCTGTTAGCATTTTGTTCTCTCATTCACCTAGTCTCCTCTGGACAATATGACAAGATGGAAAAAAATCACCTCAAAAAAAGAACAGGAGGCAGTACCGACTGCCAGGGACCTAATCAATACAGACATTAATAAGTTGTCAGAACTAGAGTTCAGACTGATGCTTTTAAGGATACTAGCTGGGCTTGGAAAAAATCATGGAAGTTATTAGAGAAACCCTTTCTGGAGAAATAAAAGAACTAAAATATAACCAAGTTGAAATCAAAAAGGCTATTAATGAGGTGCAATCAAAAATGGAGGCTCTAACTGTGAAGATAAATGAGGCAGATGAGAGAATTAATGATATAGAAGACTGAATGATGGAAAATAAAGAAGCTGAGAAAAAGAGAGATAAGCAACTACTGGATCACATGGGCAGAATTCAAGCAATAAGTGAAACCATAAGATGAAACAATATTAGAATAATTGGGATCCCAGAAGAAGAAGAAAGAGAGAGAGGGGCAGAAGGCATATTGGAGCATATTATAGCAGAGAACTTCTCTAATTTGGGGAAGGAAACAGGCATCAAAATCCAGGAGGCACAGAGAACCCCCCTCAAAATCAATAAAAATAGGTCACCCTGACATCTAATAGTAAAACTTATGAGTCTCAGAGACAGAGAAAATCCTGAAAGCAGCTCGGGAGAAGAGATCTGTAACCTACAAGGGTAGAAACATTAGGTTGGCAACAGACCTATCCACAGAGACCTGGCAGGCCAGAAAGGACTGGCATGATATATTCAGAGCACTAAATGAGAAAATATGCAGCCAAGAATACTATATCCAGCTAGGCTGTCATTGAAAATAGAAGGAGAGATGAAAAGCTTCAAGGACAAACAAAACCTAAAGGAATTGCAAACACGACACCAGCCCTACAAGAAATATTGAAAGGGGTCCTCTAAGCAAAGAGAGAGCCTAAAAGTAATATAGACCAGAAAGGAACACAGACAATATACAGTAACAGTCACCTTACAGGCAATACAGTGGCACTAAATTCATATCTTTCAATAGTTACCCTGAATGTAAATGGGCTAAATGTCCCAATCAAAAGACACAGGGTATCAGATTGGATAAAAAAATAAGACCCATTGATATGCTGTTGTCTGCAAGAGACTAATTTTAGACCCAAAGGCACCCCCAGATTGAAAGTGAGGTGGTGGAAAACCATTTACCATGCTAATGGACACCAAAAGAACACTGGGGTGGCAATCCTTATATCAGACAAATTAGATTTTAAACCAAAGACTATAATAAGAGATGAGGAAGGACACTAAATCCTACTTACAGGGCCTATCCAACAAGAAGATCTAACAATTATAACTATCTATGCCCCTAACATGGGAGCAGCCAATTATATAAGCCAATTGATAACAAAAGCAAAGAAACACATCAACAACAATACAATAATAGTGGGGGACTTTAACACACCCCTCAATGAAATGGACAGATCATCTAGGGAAAAGATGAACAAGGAAATAAAGACTTTAAATGACACACCGGACCAAATGGACTTCACAGATATATTCAGAACATTCCATCCCAAAGCAACAGAATATACATTCTTCTCTAGTGCCCATGGATCTAGAATCTATTCTCCAGAATAGATCACATTCTAGGTTACAAATCAGGTCTCAACTGGTACCAAAAGATTGGGATCATTCCTTGCATATTTTCAGACCACAATGCTTTGAAACTAGAACTCAATCACAAGAGGAAAGTCAGAAAGAACTCAAATACATGGAGGCCAAAGAGCATCCTACTAAAGAATGAATGGATCAACCAGGAAATTAAAGAAGTATTAAATAAATTTCACAGAAACAAATGAAAATGAAAACACAACTGTTCAAAATCTTTGGGATGCAGCAAAGGCAGTCCTAAGAGGAAAGTATATAGCAATACAAGCCTTTCTCAAGAAACAAGAAAAGTCTCAAATACACAACCTAACCCTACCCCCAAAGGAGCTGGAGAAAGAACAGCAAATAAAGCCTAAGCCTAGCAGGAGAAGAGAAATAATAAAGATCAAAGCAGAAATGAATGAAATAGAAACCAAGAGAACAGTAGAACAGATCAACAAAACTAGGAGCTGGTTCTTTGAAAGAATTAATAAGATTGATAAACTCCTGGCCAGACTTATCAAAAAAGGAAAGAGAAAGGACCCAAATAAATAAAATCATGAATGAAAGAGGAGAGATCACAACCAACACCAAAGAAATACAAACAATTATAAGAACATAGTACAAGCAACTATATGCCAGTGAATTAGATAATCTGGAAGAAATGGATGCATTCCTAGAGATGTATCAACTACCAAAACTGAACCAGGAAGAAAGAGAAAACCTGAACAGACCTATAACCACTAAGGAAATTGAAGCAGTTCTCAAAAATCTCCCAACAAACAAGACCCCAGGGCCAGATGGCTTCCCAGGGGAATTCTACCAAACATTTAAAGAAGAATTAATACCTATTCTTCTGAAACTGTTCCAGAAAATAGAAATGGAAGGAAAACTTCCAAACTTGTTTTATGAGGCCACCATTACCTTGATCCCCAAACCAAAGACCCCATCAAAGAGGAGAATTACAGACCAATAACATCCTTAATGAACATGGATGCAAAAATTCTCACCAAAATACTAGCCAATAGGATCCAACAGTACATTAAAAGGATTATTCATCACGACCAAGTGGGATTTATCCCTGGGCTGCAAGGTTGGTTCAACATCCACAAATCAATCAACGTGCTACAATACATTAACAAAAGAAAGAACAAGAACCATATGATTCTCTCAATAGATGCAGAAAAAGCATTTGACAAAGTACAGCATCCTTTCTTGATCAAAACTCTTCAGACTATAGGCATAGAGGGTACATACTTCAATATCATAAAAGCCATCTATGCAAAACCCACAGTGAATATCATTCTCAATGGGGAAAAACTGAAAGCTTTCTCCCTAAGGTCAGGAACACGGCAAAGATGTCCACTATCATCACTGCTATTCAACATAGTATTAGAAGTCCTAGCCACAGCAATCAGAGAACAAAGAGAAATAAAAGGCATCCAAATCGGCAAAGAAGAAGTCAAATTCTCACTGTTTGCAGATGATATGATACTCTATGTGGAAAACCCAAAAGATTCCACCCCAAAACTGCTAGAACTCATACAGGAATTCAGTCAAGTGGCAGGATATAAAATCAATGCACAGAAATAAGTGGCATTCCTATACACCAACAACAAGGCAGAAGAAAGAGAAATTAAGGAATTGATCCCATTTACAATTGCACCCAAAACCATAAGATACCTAGGAATAAGTCTAACCAAAGAGGCAAAGGATCTGTACTCAGAAAACTATAAAATACTCATGAAAGAAATTGAGGAAGACACAAAGAAATGGAAAAACGTTCCATGCTCATGGATTGGAAAAACAAATATTGTGGAGATGTCTATGCTACCTAGAGCAATCTACACATTTAATGCAATCCCTATCAAAATACCATCCACTTTTTTCAAAGAAACGGAACAAATAATCCTAAAATTTGTATGGAACCAGAAAAGACTCCGAATAGCCAGAGGAATGTTGAAAAGAAAAGCAAAGCTGGCGGCCTCACAATTCCGGACTTCAAGCTCTATTACAAAGCTGTAATCATCAAGACAGTACGGTACTGGCACAAAAACAGACACATAGATCAATAGAACAGAATAGAGAGCCCAGAAATGGACCCTCAACTCTATGGTCAACTAATCTTCCACAAAGCAAGAAAGAATGTCCAATGGAAAAAAAAGACAGTCTCTTCAACAAATGGTGTTGGGAAAATTGGACAGCCACATGCAGAAGAATGAAACTGGACCATTTCCGTACACCACACACAAAAATAGACTCCAAATGGTTGAAAGACCTCAATGTGAGACAGGAGTCCATCAAAATCCTAAAAGAGAACACAGGCAACAAACTCTTCAACCTCAGCATCAGCAACCTCTTCCTAGAAACATTGCCGAAGGCAAGGGAAGCAAGGGCAAAAATGAACTATTGGGACTTCATCAAGATAAAAAGCTTTTGCACAGCAAAGGAAACAGTCAATAAAACCAAAAGACAACCACAGAATGGGAGAAGATATTTGCAAATGACATATCAGATAAAGGGCTAGTATCCAAAATCTATAAGAACTTCCTAAACTCAACACCCAAAGAACAAAGAATCCAATCAAGAAATGGGCAGAAGACATGAACAGACATTTCTGCAAAGAAGACATCCAAATGGCCAACAGACACATGAAAAAGTGCTCAACATCACTCGGCATCAGGGAAATCCAAATCTAAACCTCAATGAGATACCATCACACCAGTCAGAATGGCTAAAATTAACAAGTCAGGAAATGACAGATGTTGGTGAAGATGTGGAGAAAGGGGAACCCTCCTACACTGTTGGTGGGAATGCAAGCTGGTGCCCAGCCACTCTGGAAAACAGTATGGAAGTTCCTCAAAAAGTTGAAAATAGAGCTACCATATGACCCAGCAATTGCACTACTGGGTATTTACCCCAAAGATACAAATGTAGTGATCTGAAGGGGTACATGTTTATAGCAGCGATGTCCACAATAGCCAAACTATGGAAAGAGCCAAGATGTCTATTGACAGATGAATGGATGAAGAAGAAGTGATATATATATACAATGGAATATTATGCAGCCATCAAAACGAATGAAATCTTGCCATTTGCAATGACATGGATGGAACTGGAGGGTATTATGCTGAGTGAAATAAGTCAAGCAGAGAAAGACATGTATCATATGACCTCACTGATATGAGGAATTCTTAATCTCAGGAAACAAACTGAGGGTTGCTGGAGTGGTGGGAGGTAGGAGGATGGGGTGGCTGGGTGATAGACAATGGGGAGATTATGTGAATGGTGAGTGCTGTGAATTGTGTAAGACTGTTGAATCATAGTCTTGTACCTCTGAAACAAATAATACATTATATTAAAAAAATAAAAAACAGAAGATAGAAGGAAGAGAAAAATGAAGGGGGGGTATCGGAGGGGGAGACGAACCATGAGAGACTATCGACACTGAGAAACAAACTGAGGTTTCTAGAGAGGAGGTGGGTGGGGGATGGGTTAGCCTGGTGATGGGTATTAAAGAGGGCACTTTCTGCATGGAGCACTGGGTGTTATATGCAAACAATGAATCATGGAACACTACATTAAAAACTAATGATGTAATGTATGGTGCATAACATAACATAATAAAATTTTTAAAAAAGAAAGAAAAAAAGCATTAGACAAAATACAGTACCCGTTCTTGATAAAATCTCTCAGCAAAGTAGGGATAGAGGGAACACACCTCAACATCATAAAGGTCATGTATGAAAGACCCACAGCTAATATCATCCTCAATGGGGAGAAATTGAGAGCTTCTCCTCTAAGGTTAGGAACAATACAGGGATGTTCACTTTCAACATTGTTATTTAACATAGTACTAGCCTCAGCCATCAGACAAAAAGAGAAGTAAAATGCATCCAAATGGGAAAGGAAGTTAAAATTTCACTCTTAGCAGACAGCATGATACTCTACATAGAAAACCAAAAAGACTCCACAAAAAAAATTGCTAGAACTGATACATGAATTCAGCAAAGTTACAGGATACAAAATCAACATACAGAAATCTGTTACATTTCTATACACCAACAATGAAGGAGAAGAAAGAGAAATCAAAGATTTAATTCTGTTTACAATTTCATTAAAACCATAAGATATGTAGGAATAAACCTAACCAAAGAGGTAAAAAGATCTATACTCTGAAAACTATAGAACAGTTATGAAAGAAATTGAAGATGACACAAAGAAATGTAAAAATATTCCATGCTCATGGATTGGAACAACAAATATTGTTAAAATGTCTATAAAACCCAAAGCAATCTACATATTTAACTCAATCCCTATCAAAATACCATCAGCATCTTTCACAGAGCTAGAACTAACAATTCTAAAATTTTTATGCAACCACAAAACACCCCAGATATCCAAAACAATCTTGAAAAAGAAAAGTAAAGCTGGAGGCATCACAATTCTGGATTTCAAGCTCTATTACAAAGCTGTCATCATTAAGACAGTATGGTACTGGCACAAAATAGACATATAGATCAATGGAACAGAATAGAAAACTCAGAAATGGACCCACAACTATATGGTCAACTAATCTTCAACAAAGGAGGAAAGAATATCCAATGTAGAAAAGACAGTCTCTTCAACAAATGGTATTGGGAAAACTGGATAGCAACTTGCAGAAGAATGAAAATGGACCCCTTTCTTAAACTGTACACAAGAAGAAATTCAAAATGGATGAAAGACCTAAATGGGAGACAGGAAACCATCAAAATCCTAGTGGAGAACACAGGCAACAACTTCTTTAATATCGGCTGTGGCAGCTTCTTACTAGACATGTTGCCAGAGGCAAGGGAAACCAAAGCAAAAATGAACTATTGGGACTTCATCAAGATAAAAGCCTCCTGCACAGTGAAGGAAACAATTAGCAAAACTAAAAAGCAACTTACAGAATGGAAGAAGATATTTGCAAATGACATATCTGATAAAGAGTATCCAAAATCTATAAAGAATTTATCAAACTCAACACCCAAAAAAACAAATAATCCAGTTAAGAAATGGGCAGAAGACATGAATAGACATTTTTCCAAAGAAGACATATAGATGGCTAACAGACACATGAAAATATATTCAACATCACTCATCATCTGGGTAATAAAAATCAAAACCATGATGAGATACTACCTCACATCTGTCAGAATTGCTAAAATTAACAACACAGGAAACAACAGATGTTGGCAAGGCTGTGGAGAAAGGGGAACCCTCTTACACTGTTGATGGGAATGCAAGCTGATACAGCCACTCTGGAAAACAGTATGGAGGTTCCCCAAAATGGTAAAAATAGAACTACCCTATGATCCAGCAATTGTACTACTCAGTATTTACCCAAAAGATATAAAAATGCTGATTCAAAGAGGCACATGCACCCCAATGTTTATAGCAGCATTATCAACAATAGCCAAATTATGGAAAGAGCCCAGATACCCCCCCCCAAACACACACACACACAAGCCATCAAAAAGAATGAAAACTGGCCATTTGCCATGACATGGATCAAGCTACAGTATGCTATGCTAAGTGAAATAAGTGAGAGGAAGAAAAATACCATATGATTTTAGTCACATGTGGAATTTAAGAAACAAAACAGATGAACATAGAGAAGGGGAAGAAATAAAAAAGAAAGGGAGGCAAACCATAAGAGACTCTTAACTATAGAGAACAAACTGAGAGGTGATAGAGGGGAAGTGGGCAGGTGATGGGCTAAATGGTTGATAGGTTTTAAGGAGGACACTTGTTGTGATGAGTACTAGTTGTTATATTAAGTGATGAATCACTAAATTCTACTCCTAAACAAAACATTAGTTTGGGTGAACAATATAGCGATTCAACACTTTCATATAACACCCAGTGTTCATCACAAGTGCCCTCCTTAATCCCCATCAACTATTTAACCCTTCCCCCTGTCCACCTCCTCTCTGTAGCCATCAGTTGTTCTCTATAGTTAAAAGTCTGTTTCTTAGTTTGTCCCTCTTTTTTTTTCCCTTTGCTCGTTCGGTTTCTTAAATTGCACATATGAGTGAAATCATATGGTATTTGTCTTTCTCTGACTTTCGCTTAGTATACTACTCTCTAGCTCCATCCATGTCATGAACTGAGGTCCCAGTGAGAAATGAATTCGTTCCTCCACATTAGAGATGAATCCAATTATCCCAAAGAATTTGTCACTCTGGATAATTTTAAATAGAAATATTAGTAAGCACTTTAGACACAACTACAAAGCACCAAATATCTTGATCATTAATATCAAGAGCAATAACATGGTGAGAAAAAAATATTACTTAACATTAACTTTGTGCACCCATGCAAAAAGTGATGTGCATTCCTGAGAAATAACTAGGTGAAACAATAGGAATTTTACAGTATCTTTTTTTTATTTTAAGTAGGCTTCATGCCCAATATGGGGCTCAAACTCACAACCTTGAGATCAAGAGTCACATGTTCTTGGGGCACCTGAGTGCCTCAGTTGTTAAGCATCTGCCTTCGGCTCAGGTCATGATCCCAGGGTCCTGAGATTGAGCCCTGCATTGGGCTCCCTGCTTGGGGGGAGGCCTGCTTCTCCCTCTCCCACTCCCCCTGCTTGTGTTCCTGCTCTCGCTATCTCTCTATCAAATAAATACATAAAATCTTTAAAAAAAAATTAAAAAGTCACATGCTGCACCAACTGAGCCAGCCAGGTGCCCCTACAATACCTAGTATGAACTCAATAAGTATTTATTAATCTAGTTGAATAAATTAATAAAATATGGAAAATGTTAAATGATGTAAGGAAATATGTGGCTTTAAAACACATCTGAAATATTATGCAATTATCCACTCAATCTTTTATTCAAAACACTCAATGTATTTTCTGAGGTGATCATTCTCCTAGACTTTGAAAAAAAATCTAGATTGATAAAACAGATTCAGAAATATGAATAATTTCCTCCATGTTTTAGTTCAGGTTGCTATAACAAAGTAACACAGACTTGATGGTTTAGAAACAACAGAAATGTATCCCTTACATTTCTGGAGGCTGGGTCCTAGATCAGAATGCCAGCATGGTCAAGCTCTGGTGGGGGTGCTCCCCTGGGGCACAGACTGCTATCTTTTGATCAAATCCTTGTGTGACAGAAAAAGGGTGAGAGAGTTCTCTGGGGCTCTTTTTTAAAGGGCGCTAATTCTATTTATAATTGTTACTACTATTATTTCAAAGACAATCAAAATATTGTCTTTGAAGCTAGAAAGAAAATAATGACTGTCTCGTATTTATTTTGATGAAAAAAGTAGAAAGATACCCAATAGGACTACATGAACAAGGAGAAATTTTTTTACATATGACAAATGATGTTTTCCACTTCTTCATAAGTCAGAGTTTGATATACCTTTTATTAGTACTAAATAGTAATATTTAGTAAATATGATATTTTAGTATTCTTTCATTAAAAAAATAGTGCTACCCCTACAAAATTTAGAGGGGAATATTCTAGATAGAGAATAAGTCTTAGTCTAACTTCTCACCAGGAGCAACACCTGAGATAAAAGACTGTAAGCAGTGGTTTATTTTAGGAAATGATCTTAAGGAACAATAGTGAGAGACTTGGAAACGTGATACAAAGGAGGCTGGAAAGCCAACCTAAGCTTGTGCTATTGGGCTGCTTATTCATGTAGGTCATTGCACCTAAATTCTGTTGGCTATTCTCGGGGAACCCTGCAGAATGAATCACAGACTTGTGCTCTTGAAACAAAGAAGGGTGACAATATATACATAGACTTTTGGTTCTTACTGGTGAAGGGTTGTCTCATGTTTTGTTAACCTTTCCCATTCCAGGTTTGTGCCCTAATCTGAATGATTGAGCTGATTCCTGTAGGAGTCCCATGTTCCCAGAGAAGCCTTGGGGTGGAAAGTAAGAGATGCAGAGTTCGGCCCATGTGACGTGCTCGTAGGTTACACCTAAGGTCTCTGATTGCCAGAGCAATGAGGAAGAACTGGAGTTACCTGAAGGCAAAGAGGATGTGTGCAGAAGAGTAGATATGTCGACTAAGGAATGTAAATGTTTTTCTAGGCTGTGGTAATCTTTTCTTCTCTCCCCACAGGTAAAAAAAAAACAAAACAAAACAAACAAAAAAAACCTATGGACTACAGGAAACAAACTGAGGGTTTCAGAGGGGAGGGCATGTGGGGATGGGTGAGCCCGGTGATGGGTATTAAGAAGGGCATGTATTACATGGAGCACTGGGTGTTATACGCAAACAATGAATCATGAATCATGGAATACTACATCAAATAATAATGATGTACTGTATGGTGACTAACATAACATAATAAAAAAAATTTATATATAATATGTTAAGTCTGATCAATTCTTTTGAAAAAATTTGATTATTTTCACATGCTTTTATGCACAAATATATATGAATTAAATTTTACTCTTTCATTTGAGTATCAAAAATTCATGAGACATGCCCCATTTTTGTTTGTTGGTTGAGTGTGTTTTTACCAAATTTTTCAGCCAGTACAAATCTGAGATTTTCTTTAGATACAAGAATACAAAGATCATTTGTATATTTGTAAATATTATGAGAATCTCTCTTTTCTTCAACTGTCATTTATATTTATTTCTTTATTGGTAGGATAGATTTATACCTATTTTGGTTTCCATGCAATGGGATCACATAACTAAAATTGTGAATTAGGTGGAATTATTTTGGTGTCATACCTCTCTAACAGAGAACAACAAAATGAAATACATCCCCCAGACTGAGACATTCTTCAGTTTCCCAGTTTCCAACCTGTAATATGGGTTTTGGTAACTTCTTAGTGTTTCATCATATAGCAAACTTATTAGTGCCTAAAATTTTCCCTTCTTCTGACTACTCAGTATTTACTTAGCAAGCTCTACTTCTACTCTCTTTCCTGATCCTGATAGACCCAAAAACTCCACAATTTATTCACACCCCATGATTCTTTATATAAACCTTGTCAATGTTTCATGACTGAAGTAGATCATGGATACTATTTGTAATCCATTGTTGTATGTTTGTTCCCTACAAGAGCCTCTTGTCTGTCCTCCTTACTACTTGGTAATGGTTTTAATTCTGATCATAATATTTGGCCTATTTCTTCCCACCCAGATGAATGCTGGCTGATTTCTTTATTTTATGTGTATAGCAAACACAAAAGTAGATTTATGACTGCCTTAAATAAAAGGAGGTGTGATCATTTAAACAAAGGAACCAGCCCTTATAACATGCATAGTACACGTGCTTGTCAGTAAAGATAAGCTCCAGCTGCAAGCTCCCCACACTATCAATATCCTCCAGGACTTTCTGCTTCTTTCTTTCTTTCTGTTTGTTTGTTTGCGCATTACAATAATCATAAAATAGCTTTGTGCCTCCACAATGCTGCAGAGAAACAGAATCAGAAGCTGCTCTTCTGTTGGTGTGACAGAATATGTAGTAATAGTTTCACTCACTGATGATTATAGTCATTTTTTTTTGTTTATTTCAATTGTATAGATTTCACAGAGACAGGGGAATACAGTAGTTTAGATCATAGACCACTTTGGTTCAAACAACACTTTCATTTTCTGGCTGTATGATCATGGGCATGTTGTTGCAAAACTTTGTGCCTTAGCTTGTCTTCTGTTAAATGTGTATAAAATTATTCCCTATGTATAGAATTCTGATGAGAAGTAAATGAGTTAATGTGTGGAATATTCTTAAAAGAGTTATGCAAATATTAAGTGCAACATAAGAGTAATTATCGTTATATGGAACTTGAAGTCTCTCTTTTTTGTTTTGTTTTGGTTTGGTTTGGTTTGGGTTTTTTTTACTTTATTATGTTATGTTAATCACCATACATGACATCATTAGTATTTCATGCAGTGTTCCATGGTTCATTGTTTGCATATAACACCCAGTGCTCCATGCAGTACGTGCCCTATTTAATACCCATCAGCAGGCTAACCCATCCCCCAAGCCCCTCCCCTCTAGAACCTTCAGTTTGTTTCTCAGAGTCCATAATCTCTCATGGTTCATCTCCCCCTCTGCTTCCCCCACCTTCACTTTTCCCTTCCTGGTATCTTCTTTTGTTTTTTTTTTTAACATATAATGTATTATTTGTTTCAGAGGTACAGGTCTGCGATTCAACAGTCTCACACAATTCACAGCATTTAAGGCTCTCTTTTAAATGTGCCCTCCTCCCAAACATCTAATTTTTCAGTGATCACTCTGAGCACAGACCAAAAATCCAATCCATTTTTAAGATCTAGACAGAAGGAAGTAGTAACTGTAAGTCATAGTTAGCATGGAGAAAAGGAGTAAAAGCTACAGAGTATCCAAAATTAAAGGCATGGAAGGAAGGATACATCATTGTCATTTTATTCTGAGACATTTCCCCAAGGCCTTTATCCTTTACTTAAAGTCAAGTGATCATAGATGTTAATCACATCTATAAAAATAACATCACAGCATCTAGATTAGTGCTTGATTGAGGAAATGGGACTGTAGCTTAGCCAGGTTGACACATAACACAGACTATCACAAGCCTCTTAAGCATTATATAGTTTAATAGATTTCATTTTATTGATATACATTTCCTATTATTATGAAAATAATTGTATTCAATATGCAAAGTCATTAGATTCAGAAAACAAGTACAGTAGTAAAGCATACAACTTAAGTCACTGATTAGGCAGTATCATAAAGCTCATCTAAAATCTGATTTGGGGGCGCCTGGGTGGCTCAGTTGGTTAAGCGACTGCCTTCGGCTCAGGTCATGATCCTGGAGTCCCTGGATCGAGTCCTGCATCGGGCTCCCTGCTCGGCGGGGGGTCTGCTTCTCCCTCTGACACTCTTCCCTCTCGTGCTCTCTGTCTCTCATTCTCTCTCTCAAATAAATAAATAAAATCTTTAAAATAAATAAATAAATAAATAAATAAATAAAATCTGATTTGTATTTCTCAGTCTAAATATCTTAGAGGCATGAAAAATTTCCAAATGATGTAATGATGTTGATCGAACTGCCCCAGAAACTTACTACCAAATATTCAACACATATGAAAACAAAAATCTTGAAATTGCATTAAATGTAAGTAAGCCTAAATGAGCAACAAAATTATTTTATGAAATGTTGCAGTAATATTGGAATGAACTGAATATATTTTATAAAAGATTTCACAGCTTGGGGCCCCTGGGTGGCTCAGTCGGTTAGACATCTGCCTTCGGCTCAGGTCATGATCCCAGGGTCCTGGGATCGAGTCCCGCATGGGGCTCCTTGCTCTGCAGGGAGCCTGCTTGAGCTTGCGACTCCCTCTCCCTCTGCCTGCCGTTCCCCCTGCTTATGCTCTCTCTCGCTCCCTCAAATGAATAAATAAAATCTTAAAAAAAAAAATTTCACAACAAATAGCCAAAGCAAAAATGCCTCACAAATAGTAATGCTAGGTTTCAGACCAAAAAGGTAATGAGATAAGGGTAAGATTTTAAGCAATACTATCAGTTTAATCATTGAAGACATTTAATTATGGATTAAGAATGATGAAGACTGTTAAATCAAAAATGTTTACAACAGATTGATAAATCTATAGATATTAGTGACTACTCAGTCAAGAACACAGACTAGATTTTCTGAAGACAGATGTTTGGAAAACAGTCTGTGAAGAAATGTCAAAATCATGAAAGAAGTAATAGCCAAATACCTAAGTAAATCCTTGGAAACAAATAAGTTTTTATAGCAACATTTCATAAATGTGTGTAGTGATGACACCTAACTCTAATCCTAACCTTTTTGCTAACTCTTTCTAGGATACTATTAATAGAGGAACATGTAAAGGACATGCCAAAAGTTTGTTCTAAAAATAATAACATCCAAGTTATACTTTTTTTTAATTCATAGAAAAGCTCTTTTATGCAAGTATTTGTCAATTGATCCAAATTCTGTCACTGATATTATCTAAATGGAAAATCTAATAGCATTCTGATCTCTACAGTCCTGTTTGTTTGGGGTGTTGTAGGAGGAAATGGAATCAGGGTGGCCCTTTTGGTCTTTTAATGACTGTATCTTTGTTGCATAAAGTTTTCTTATATGATTATGAACTGAGAGAAAAATTTAAATATACTTTTATATCTAATTCAATAATTTATAACAGTATTGTACTGCATTTATGAGCTCTAAGAAGCCCTTTTTTATTTAATTCAGTAACTCGTGTATTATTTTTACTGGGCATTGCTATATCAGGGCACAAATAGTTCATACCATCTCAGATTTAGTAAAACTCCTTCATATTATCAGCTAGTAAACATTCTAACATTCCCCAGTGGTTTGTAATATTCCTTTATTATAGGTACCTTATTCTTATATGTTTTGATCTGAATTGGAATTTATTTCATATATCTAGAAAGAATATCCATTATCCATGGTTTTGCTTTCCACAGCTTCAGGTACTCTTAGTCAACCATAGTCTGGAAGGAGATGATGCTCTTTCTGATGTATGGTCAGGTCAATAGTAGCCAACGGTATGTCACAATGCCTATATCATTCACCTCACATCATCTAATCATATAGGCATTTTACCATTTCACATCATCACAAGAAGAAGGAAGTACCCATTGTACTAAGTACAGTACGATAAGATATTTTGGGAGAAAAAGAGGGAGAGAAAGAGACCACATCCACACAACTTTTATTACAGTATTTTGCTATAATTGTTCTATTTTATTATTAGCTATTGTTAATCTTTGTGTCTATTTTTAAAAAGTTTTTATTTATTTATTTGTCAGAGAGAAAGAGAGCACACAAGCAGGGGGAGCGGAAGACAGAGGGAGAAGCAGTCTCCCTGCTGAGCAGGGAGCCTGATGTAGGGCTTGATCCCAGGAGCCTGGGATCATGACCTGAGCTGAAGGCAGATGCTTAACTGACTAAGTCACCCAGACATCCCTCTTTGTCCTTAATTTATAAATTAAACCTTATCAAAGATATTTATGTATAGGAGAAAATAGTATATATGGAGTTCAGTACTATGGTTTCAGGCACCCACTGGGGGTCTTGGAATGTATCCCCCTCCAATAAGGGAGGGCTACTTATTATGTCATAAAATAAGTGATGGTAAATCTTTTCATCATATTTCCTTACTTTGTTTCAATATTTATGATGACCTATATAAAGATTCCCTACCCAGTGACTGACCCATTGGCACTGCTCTGCTTCTCAACTCTCTTCCTTTTCATTAGTCTGGCATTATACTGATGAGGAACTTGGCATCATCTAAAGTATATGAGCCTCAAGGCTCATCCTTATCTCAAAAGGCTGTCTTCTATTTAAAAGGCTTTCATCTACTTTGAGACTATAATAGCATCTCCTTAATTTCAATATGATAATTCCTAGAATATATGACTATACCTCTTGAGAAAGGCCATTTGAAATTTTTGAAGAAACCATGATGCCTGATTTTTCTATAAAACAATGAATATGAAATCACTTTAGAACTATAACATTCTCTCTTACCACTAACGCCTACTTTTTTATTCTGAGGTTAGAGATGGTGGGAGTGTTTCCTCAAATGACTATAGCTATGAATAATCATCTGGACACAATGTTAAGATATTTCATAGTCTCTGATACTGTTCCAAAGTTAGTGAAAGTTTTCATTACTACCTTCTACCTCCCTTTTCATGTATCATCTTTTCCCAGGCACCCAGAATTCTCATTCACTCTTTGGTGTCCCCTTCTTAGATTAAAGGCTGACTTAACTTCATTAGGCTATCTCCTACTCTAAAAGATCTCTGATTTCCCTTCTCAAATCACACATGATATAAGTCTTATTCTCTTAGGATTTTCTGAAAAATTACTTCACACCAAATAAATGGTTGATAATGATACAACATGCTGTTCCTAGGAGGAAATATTTACTATTTAATCAAGGACTTCTGGAATGAGCATGATTAAGTCAAAGGCATAGAATGTCAAGGATAGGAACGAGGATCCTGGGGCCAGATGGTTTATTCTCATTCTACATGAGCACTGCACTGAATCAGAGACTCTGATATTAAGGGATTGAATGATTTGAACCTGAGCTGTCTCGTTTTGAAAAACCAGAGAAAGGAGAAGCAAAGTCTGAGATATCAGTGGAGCATAATATTGGGATTGAAAAATATCAGGGCATTTAGATTCAGGCACATCTCAGCAAACGAAGTAGATAGAGGTTTAATAATGGGTGAAATAAGAAGCAGAGATTGGATATAATTGGAACTTTCCTCTCATTAGTTACTCTCTACTTTCCTTCTCCTTCTAGCACTCATACAAATTCCTCTTTGTAGTCTGGGACACATATTCTTAAGTTAAATGTCAACAGAGGAAGTGTTAAGGGATACATGTGTCAGTATGAAAATGTTAATAGCACCTCATGCCCTGAGCTATTTGTGGTACTAAGTACATGCAGTTCTATTAGAGAATAACTTGCATATGATTTGTGCTCTGAGTTCTTGTTCACATTTCAATTCTAAACCTGGAGCAGTATTTGAGGCATTTTTTAAGAGAGAAGTTTTATGTGATTATTTCCCCAGGAGTTTAACATTTCAAATATTTTAGTTTTTTTCATTGATTAGTATCTGAAAAGATCAAACATTATATAGAGTAGCTTGGAATCTGTTGTTTTGTGTTTTGCACATCTAAAGTCCTAGAGATTAAATTCATGTTAACTGACAATTTCCTGGGGAAAATATATACTATAGGTTTAATAATATCTACTTTAGAAACATCGTGTTATATATGGTATAACAATATCCACTTTAGAAACATCCTGTTATATATGCATGGCTAAGAAGGATCAAAGATTACTTAAAGTAATGAGAGCAGTGGACTATTTTTTAATTTGTGTTTGATAAAGCTCTGAATCTGCATGGAGATGTTTATGTGATTGGGAAACTAGCTGTGGGAGAAGATTAGCCATTAGGAGACTTGAGATGGCCACAGGAAACAATTTGGCGAGGAAGGAAATAGTGCTCATCATTGGATTAACAGTCAGTTAATTGATCCATCTGAAAAATATGCATCCTCTGTTAACTATTAAAATTATTAATGTGTGTTGAAGTGCATGTGGGAAGATAAGATTCAGTAAGCCCGCATAATAACTAATTCTATATAAAAATATTTTTAAGAAAAAGTTATATAGAGAGAATGATGATTTTTTTATTTATCTTTGAATTCATTTATCTTATCCCAAACTTGCCCCTTAGAATACACACACGCTCCCACATACACACACGTTTGCAGGTCATAGGAATTTACATTTTTTCCTAACTTATTTTGTAGCAATAGAAAATATTATTGGCTTTTGGGGCCACAGAACTGAGGTAAGACAGAATGTGTTGGGCATAATTAGAGGTGATCTTCTCTACAATTTGGGCTAAAGAAATAGGTAAATTGTTTGACAGAATATTCAGGGCTAACAAGTACACATATATTCCTCCTTCATTTCAGAATACAAGACACAACTAGGAAAGAATTTCTCAAGTATTCTATTTCACCCAATCACAAAGTAAAACATTTTTGTTTGCTTATTCTGTTTCATCTATTTCCTTGTTAAGGTTTTTGTTTGTTTCCTTCTGCCTTTCAGCTATTACGGTAGAATTTTTTTTCATCAGGATAAGGAACATAGCATCATGTATGTATGGATATGAAATATAAGGAAGCTGATCAGTATGACAATTTATACCTATTTTGATGGCAAATAAAAAAAGAAAAATCTCTTTTGACATGTACTTTACTGAGAGATTAATTTTGTGATCTTAGTCTGTGTGATGGCTTCCCAGATTTTTAAGCAGGATTGTGTACAAATGAAGTAACAAGTAGAGAATCATATCATTTGTCTTTATACAGGGACACTTGCATTAATGAAAAGGGCACAAAAAATAATTACCAGGTGTCAACCAATCTGTAAAAGGCATACACCCAGACTGCCTTGGAAGAATCATGAATAGTGATAGGATACTATGTAGTAGGATCACAGAATTCTCCCAGATTTCCTTATAGATTAAAAAATATCTCTCCTTACATCATACTTCCTTCAAGACATTGAACAAGCAGCAGTATAGCCATTCAAAATGGCTGAAAAATAAAGGTGGATTATTTTAAGAAGTCAAAATTATAATGAATAAACATTATTAGCATATGGGGAGTCTACCTTACATTTATTAATGTGTTTTTTAGATGAATATATCAGATTGGAAAAATGACACCTTCGAAAGCTCAAGAAATCTGCTTTCAAGGGCAAGTATGAAATATAGGATGGTATTGGCATTTGGGAACTAGAGCACAAATTACCACCAAGGGATGGCAGAGGCTAGTTAATCCAGCTGACCAGATGACTGGGCCAGTTCTCAGACTTGTGAGTTCTAGTATAACTTGAGAAAAGAGACAGACATCACAAAAAGAAGTGCACAAATATTCATCATTTCACAAGTTGATTTCAGGCACATTGCAGCCTTACTTCAGAAGTAAAAGACAATAAGAATAGATTTGGACAGGTTATTAGAGATAACTTATTTAAAATTGCCAATTTTGTAGATAAAGTTACTGAGACTTACTGAAAGTGAGAGATTTGGCCAAGGTTAAATAGTTTTAAGAAATTTTATTATTATTTTGGAGATGAAAAAGAATTTTATTTTTTTTTTAAAGATTTTATTTATTTATTTGAGAGAGAGAGAATGAGAGACAGAGAGCATGAGAGGGAGGAGGGTCAGAGGGAGAAGCAGACTCCCTGCCGAGCAGGGAGCCCGATACGGGACTCGATCCCGGGACTCCAGGATCATGACCTGAGCCAAAGGCAGTCGCTTAACCAACTGAGCCACCCAGGCGCCCCGAAAAAGAATTTTAAAAATTATTCCACATTCAATTGTGACATAATAGGAGTATAGTAGAAGTGAGAACAAATATGACTAAGAAAGAGTGTTCCTAAAGGATTTTTATAGCTTAATTAAAATATGTAGATTTAGAAGAATAAGAATTCATTGATTACTTGTCATTTGAATTGTTAGGACAAGAGTTAACTACTTTTATTATTTTTAACATTTTGATATTCAGCATTAACAGAATTTAGTACCTAAAATATTCTTAGAAATTTAGTAGAGTTTTTTACAGCTTTGACCTTTCAATATTTCACATTAGGATTGGTTGGCAATTCTTTCTATCCCCACAGGTTACTAAGGCCATAAAAAGAGAAGGGAATTGAATAACTAGTGAATTAGGCACATTGTATGAAAAGGCCAAAGAGGAAGTCTATGGCTCCATAATTTATGGAAATTATAAGATATCAAAACATTTGGATGACAAGTGTACTATGTGGGAGCGGGGGGATGTTTTTAATCCTTGCTAAAAATAGATTTTCTAAACTCCTAGAATCCAACCTCAAAATAGTGTTTTATATTCCAAAAATCTAGGATTAGAAACAAAGGTGTATGCCTTTCAGGGGATTGCTGATAACACTCATACCCCTTAGGTTGCTGCATAGACAGCTCTGATGAATGCTGCATTGTAAAGAGTGTTTAGTACCAATGACAGAAGCTAACTTTAGGTGACATAAGGCAGGAGAGACCGTATTGGGGCACATATTAACTGATTTATTTTGATTAAAGGCAGTAATTTTTGTTCTTACTTTCTCACATATAACCCCCCCAAAACAATAACCTACTATATTAATCATCTGCCCCTTCATCTATATCCCTTGCTCACTCTGTCAGGCATGAAATATTTTTAATTTTTTCTTATATGGAAGTATTTAACATGAAATATTTTAAAATTTTTTCTTATATGGAAGTATTTAGCTACCTTCTTAGTAGATGACTTGACTTTAAAATATTCACATGGCTTAGGTATCTGAGTCATATTTGTAAAAAAATGTTTACTTAACAGTACAAAACAAAATAGAAGAAACATCAATACAAGATTTAGCTAATAAAACTGATAGAGCTTTATATGTAACAAAATTTATACATTCTTTATATGCTGAGAACAACGGGAAACTACTAACCACATATTTCAAAATAGACATTCTCTCTTAGATCTCATATTATGACAAGGGAAAGAATTATTACATAGTGATTGTACAACTACACATATAAATGTATTTGTAAAATATTCTCCAAAAAAATTATATAAGTTCCTTGAGAGTAAAATATAAAACATGAATTTATGCAACAATTATTCAATAAAGTCCATATATTGACAGTCTATATTTGAGTGTCAGCTATTAAAAATTGGGGTAGTTATCTTAATACCAATGATAAGGCATTAGAAATTTTAAGTGTTAGCAAATATAATGTAACATTTTATGAATATATAAATGAATATGCCTTCCATATATATGGAATATGTACATCTATGTAAATATACATACATATCTATGAAATAGATATAGTACATTTATTGCACTAAACATAATTATTAATATCAAATATATGCTAATATATATCAAATATATGGCCTTATTCTCTTATGGACTAAGTAAATTTTAAAAATTTATACAATAAAGTATATATGACATTTATGATTGTTCTCAAGTGTAGGATTATATTAGGTATTGACATAATAAAATCTGGCCTAGAAAAGAATTTTATAATCTAAAACATATTATAAACAAGAAGAGTAATATGAATGGTTATTTCTAAAACATAAGAAAACATCGTAGAATGTTTTTATAAGGAAAATGGAGAAGTAGAGCAATCACACCCACCTGCCCCACACATACATCACACACACTCAATGTATTATATATAGTGCAAGTGCTGGGTGCAAAGGTGAGTAAAATCTGGGCCTGTCCTTTTAGTCACAAAACAAATAACTTTTATTTGTAAATGTACCACTTAGTGTTATAATTCTTTAATGCTCTTGAAATATAGTTTTAAAACCATGATTCATTTTGCTGTGTGTGTATATAGACACATGCACACACACACAATTGTCTCACTAGATTGAAATTCTCCACTTATATGTAAGTGTACTGTTATTTTCTCAAAGCCAGAACCTATCTTTTGTCTCTGTATCCCTAGCACCTAATACAGCTAATACAGCACATGCCACACAGAAGGAAATGGACTACTGCAGATTTCTAAATAATGAATTCATGATAGAAAACCTAAGTTGCAAATGAGTTTTGTTTACCTTTGATTGTAGAACTTCATTTCTCTTCATAATATTTCTCTAAATCTCATTGTTGAGTGTTTCATCTCTGAGACATATATTCTTAAACAACAACAAAACCCTAAATATGTAATTTAAATGTTAAAAACCTCAGATATGATTTCATAATTTTAACTTAGAAAAAAATCAAAGCAATGTTTGTTTCCTTCAATGTACATATTTGAATTAAATTGCATTTAAGTAAGTTTTAACATTCTAGCAGAAAATCAATTTGTAGATTTTAAATGCAAAATATAAAAGACTTCACATCTAGAAAATAGGCCTTTGGGATCTAAACTCATTATCATCAAAGTGTGAAGTTCTAATTGTATTACCTTTAATAATATATCTTCTACATAGATATTACTCAATGCCTGCAAATTCAGGAAGTGGGAAATGGAGAGGTTATAATGCAGGGGAGATTTATGCTAAGAAGATTCCGAGTTGTCATGATTAAAAATTTTCCACCCATTATGTGAATCCTATTGATCATTGCAGGAAGCAGAAAAGTGTGTTGTTCATTGATTTTCTTTGGCTACTGAATGCATTAGGCCTGACACATTTGATGGGTAGGCAAGTTTTCAAAGGAAGCTCAGTTAAGCTAATCTTAGTTCAGAGGAATATACACAATGGAATAAGAAACCTTGTAATTGCAAGAGCAAATAGAAGAGTCAGAGGACTATATTATGAGCCATATCAGCATAAAAATTAGACATGAGCCTTCCCAAGAGACTACAGTAAAACACATCAAGGCTTTGATGCTGTTTTTCACAAATGTAGCACTTACTGGATAAATTGGGTTTTAGCTTTTCACCCTTCAGCCAAGATAGTGAATGCAAAGCAATTAGTTGTTCTGTCTTCTTAGCTAAGGGAGAATATCAGAATTCCATCAAGTTTATAAAAATACAAATGAGGACATTAGATAATTGCATCCCACAATGAGATGAGTAGCCACATGAGTAGCAATGCTACTGCCTATAAATTCAATATTTTATTTCTAATGATGTTAGTGATTTCCTTGTTATTATACTGATTCTTTAAGATACAGATTCACCCATGAGTTGTAACAGACTACTAAACCAGAAAGAATAATAGCAAATGCAATCATAAAGACAGTTTTACTCCAGGAATTCATTCCCACTTAAAAAATAAAGCTAGAAAGCATGATCTTGAATCCATGTAAGAAGCTGTCTAGTGACTTATTAATACAATGTCAGAGTACAATGTTACCTCTCAGTAGTACAGGATAGTGTCAAAATGTTATGTATATTTTTCCAGTATGTTAAGTACCAGGGCAGTGTGTATCCTTTAGATGAGGATTAATTAAATTAGCATAAACCAAGTGGTCCTTTATACCCACAAACAAACATTGTACATTTTGCAATCACCTTTCTCATTTTTTTACAGGCCATTTGGCACACAAGCAAACAATTCAAATTTATAAGAATAAATGAAGACATATAAACAATTAATATCATGTTCTGATTTAAGAAAATTCCATAAAAATCCTTTCCCTGGGCATTATAACATGTCTTTGGATATGTTTGGAAATTCGTCTTTCAATACAGTAAGCTATTATGAGTTATCAATCATGTGTGGAATATTTGAATTTTAATAACTACTTTGCCTTTTGATATATTATCAAAATGACATAAAAAATAAGTATTTTTAAATATTACAATAACCATATGTTGGTCCCTGTACACAAGGGCAAGAAGAGACTGAATAAGGAGGCTGGACACTCTAGCTAGGTAGGTGGCAGGTTTAATAAGCAAGGGGACTTACATATGAGTCTTGTCTTGGGAGGCTGCAGAGTAGATGTCCACACCTGCCCACCAGAATCTTAAAAGTTTGTATAGAGGTTTTCACTGGGTTCAATCATATATACCATCCAGATGAATTCAACAACACCTTACTCTCTCAAGGCTTCATCCTTGAAAATATCTCCCACTGGGGGAATGGTGAGCACAGAGTACATTTCAAGAATAGGGGAGAGGGTGAGAGGCCTTCTATTGTTGGGGTCCAGCTCACAGGTCAACCAGGGTCACATTCTCTTGACGACCTCCTCTAACACTCCACCACTAGTGACTGGCTCTCACAATCTTATATGCACCCCCTCTTCCACATTGTGCCCTAAGTGGTTAGCAAGGGGTTTTATTAGCATGGAGGTTTTATTAGCATGCCAAATAAGTTTGGCAACTATCTAGCTGTATTTGGGGGCAGATACCACAGCATCAATACTAGACCCTTTAGAGTTGATATAGTCTTTTGGCTTCTCGAGTTCCCTCTCAATTTTGAGTCTTTCCCACAGCATGTATCTGTTCTGAGGATTTGTCAGTTTCCCCTAGATCAGCAATGGATTGCCCAACATTGTAAACGTCTTGTCCATTGACTGGGCACAGCATGGCCCATATCAGGGGCTGAGGGCAGAGTGCAGTAACTTGGCTTTCATTCCTGTAGTGAATGTAGCCTGATTAGGCCCTTCAGAGGCAGGGTCATAAATGGCCTGTCTCCTCCCAACTCCCTAAAAATTTGTTATACCTCCTGTATAGATTTCCAGGTTTCCATGTGCCCAGGGAGATCTCCCTCATTAAGCAAACCTCCCTAAGGCTAGAAAAAAACAATCTATAAGAGAGTGAGTTCCTTGAGCCCCCAAGGTCCATGCAGGTGTTTCCAGAGGGCAAGGTGTGTGGTGATGTTGCTCATTTTCTTTGCCTTCTGCCCTGAGAGAGAAATGCCATTGCTCCCTATTTCCCAAAGCTATACTAACCATGCCTGGGTACTCTCCCTGGCCTTTTGCTGGACCTTGCAGCTCTATCAATAAGCTCAGTGGGAGTATATTCTCTTATCGTGAACACTTCCCAAATTGAGGACTGCCCTGCTGGTTGGGGCTGTTGGGGTTGCTGTTGCTGTGCTTTTGTTTTCCTTTGTATTAGGGGTCAGACGGCATGAAATGTTTCATCTGTTTCACTGTCAACCACAACAGCATCCTCTTTTTTGCTCTCCCCACTTTCCCAGGGATTCCACTCTTTAGCGTCCCAATCAGTCTTTGTCACAAGTGTTTGGACCTTAATCTGCAGCAGCTTACACCCTCCTAGCTTTGCAAAATGGTATGCTAAGGTGTCCAATCTATTATCCTGCTCTCGCACCTTGTCTGCCAGCCCTGGAGCCAGCAGAATAGTCAACACCCAGAAATCCTTCTATAATATCAGTTCTTCTTCCAACCTTCTAACTCAAACTCTAGGTGGGCATGGGCAGGCAGCCAAACTGCCCACAGCAGTGGCCAGCCCACTGTGGCGGCAATTCATTTCCCTTCTTTACCATAGTATGCTTTGTGTAGTTCCTGCAACAAGCACGTCAAACCAGTTGGTGTTTTCATGGCCTCCCATACTCACACGACAGTCCACAAGCCTCTAACAGTACAGGCCACCTTATCATCGAAGTTGATGGGCAACTTGGGATTCCCCCGCCTCCTTTCCCAGGGACTATTTCTTTTCTTTTCTTTCTTTCTTTTTTTTTTTTTAAAGAGGGAACCATTCCTTTATTTTTTTTTTTTTTAAGATTTTATTTATTTATTTGACAGAGAGAGACACAGTGAGAGAGGGAACACAAGCAGGGGGAGTGGGAGAGGGAGAAGCAGGCCCCCCGTGGAGCAGGGAGCCCGATGTGGGGCTCGATCCCAGGACTCCAGGACCATGACCTGAGCTGAAGGCAGACGCTTAACGACTGAGCCACCCAGGCGCCCCGTCAGGGACTATTTCTTTAGTCTCCTGCCTGCCTAAGCAATTGTTGGTTCACAAATTGGTCCCCATATGGGAGAACAAGGAGAGACTGAAGAAAGAGGCAGACTACCCAAGACTGGTAAGTGGCAGTTTTAATAAGCAAGAGAACTTTAGTACAAGGCTTATCTTGGGTGGCTGTAAGACAAGTAAATCTCTGCACTGACTCAATAAAATCTTAAAAGTTTATATAGGGGCCTGAATGGGGTTCAGTCACATATACCACCAAGACAGTCTCAAAAACACAGAGCTCTCTCAGGACTTTGTCCTTGAAAACTGTTCCCACTGTGGGAACTAACTGTAGGCAGAATACACAAACCAAGGACAAGGGAGGGAGGGAGGAGCCTTCAGTTGCCCAAGTCCACTTTGTGGGTCAACTGGCAGTCACATCTTTTCAATGACCTCTTCCAACACTATATTATTTCATTGTTATTACTTATAACATGGCTTTTGGGGGCATGACATCTGTGCAGGGCAAAAAGAAGTTCATGGAATTTCATTTATTTACTGCTGTTTTTTGAGCAATTTAATTATAGTGTCAAAGTTTGAATCTAGAACTTCATATTGCAAGTCTAATTTTGTTTGTTCAGGGGGAGTGGGAGAGGGAGAAGCAGGCTTCCCACCGAGCAGGGAGCCTGATGTGGGGCTCGATCCTAGGACGCTAGTATCATGACCCGAGCCGAAGGCAGACATTTAACGACTGAGCCACCCAGGTGCCCTGTTCATGCTTTTAATGTCTCTGGTCTTTCTTTTTGTCTTTTCTTTCTTTCTCTCCTTTTTCCTTCCCTTCCCTTCGCTTCACTTCCCTCCCCTTCTCTTCCCATAAATATCCAAGAAACAGTTCAAAGAATGATGTGCTCTAGTTGAGTAGATGGCCCTTGACTGTGATTCCCAATAGTCTATTAAAAGGTATATAATTTTACCTCTTTGAAAAGACTTAACTCTCTTCTTCCAACACTCTACCTGCCTCTGCAAAAATAATTCCTATGACATTTTATTTTTCTCTATGGTTCTTGTATCTTTTGTTTTAGAGGGCCAGGCTCTGTTTTCCTTATAGTTTGCTTCAAAATAAACATTTTAAAAATTCTGCCAGAAATAGTGACATTATATAAATACAACTATGGTAAGGAAAATTTAAAAATTTGAAAAAGAGAACTTCCTCTGGGGAGTGTGTGTTTTGTGAGAGAACATATAATGCTGCACTGAACATGACCAAAAACTTACCAAGAAGTCAATATTATGTTGCACTACTACAGGCAAAAAATTTAGTAAAGAAAGTGATAGTAAAACTTCTTAGTATATTACAGTCTGGAAATTGGAGATAATTTGGAGGTTTGTTTAGAGGATGAAGGCCAAAGTGGAATGTTGAAATTGGGAAAGAGATTAATCCAGAGGCTTTGACAGTTTTCTTCAAATATTTGAGAGACTATCTCAGGAAAGTGACATCATTCTGATTTTACATATTTCAAAGTCATAGATATTGCAACAAAGGATAAAAGTTACAGAGATAGATTTTGTTCAAAAAAAGGATAAAATATTTATTGTAAGAGTTAGAGAATCATAAAGAGGGAATATTGGAGTCACTGAAGATTTAAGCACTCAAAGAATGATCTTCCCCAATAAGGTGGTATACTGTTTTCTTACACTAATTTTCTTACACAAAATGAAAAAAAGAATGGAATAGTATTTAAGTTTTTTTTTTTTAAGATTTTATTTATTTATTTGACAGAGAGAGACAGCCAGAGAGAGAACACAAGCAGGGTAAGTGGGAGAGAGAGAAGCAGGCTTCCCGCTGAGCAGGGAGCCCAATGCGGGGCTCGATCCCAGGACCCTGGGGTCATGACCTGAGCCGAAGGCAGACGCTTAACGACTGAGCCACCCAGGCGCCCCCAGTATTTAAGTTTTCTTAATGTCAATTTAATACAGGAAAAAAATGAATGAGATCTCAAAGTTGAGGCTTTGATAAAATTTTAACCAACTTCCAATATTTCCCACCTGAAGTTTCTATATATTTTTAAATGATTCTGACAAAAAAAATAGTTTAAAAAAATCTAAAACTGCCTTTGCCATGTAAACTTAAAATGGCACCTTTGCTAGAATTTATGTCTATATCAGCCCTCCAACATCCTTTTCTCTCCTCTTCCTGTAGGTGTCAAAAATCATTACAAGGTAATTATGGTGACAAGGACTAAGAGGGAATGGTAGAAATGAGATAAAATGTAAATGAAGAAAGATGATTCTTAAGCAGTAGGGTGTACTTTAAATGACCTCCTAATAGGACTGTGAAGCTACGTAACTACTGCTTTGAATTTTGATTTGTTTTGTTTTGTTTTCTTAAATATTGCTGAAACCCCAGAGTCAAATCCCTGGGAATAATATGCTATGGCTACAGGTTTTTGCCTCTGTAAAATGTGAACCTATTCAGCAAGAGTGGCCAATGAAAATATAAACCCTGATCTTCTTTTCAGCAATACAGAAAAACACACTTAAAGTGTTTTTTTTCTCTATTTCACTATATGAGATATTTCATTATTCAGCAAATCAAATAGTCCATCCATGGATTTTGCCATCACAACTCTCAGCAGGAACATACAACAGGTGATAAGCACTATTTTTTAACATGTATAACTGAAGATACTTGTGTGAACATAGTGAATATGATAAGAATATAGTAAATGTTACTCTTTGCCTCCTATAGAAGCCTTCTTAATTTATATAAATCATCTTGTATGTCTGAAATTGTGTCCTTTAGAATGGATAAGATTACTGCGTTAGCAATAAATTAGTAAAGTAATATAATTTTAGAATAAAACAAATGATGAAATGAAGGTGTTAACTGTGCTGCTCATTCAGAAGCATTATTATTCATTATAATTTTACTGCTTACCATATAAAATCAAATGATGTATGTTCTAATGTAGAATTTAGTGAAAACTGTAGTAATCATCCTTTCTCTTGAACAAGTTCCATATATTAAAATTAGGTATTAGTGTTTCATTTCAGGTCAGATAAAATTCACCCCCCACCCCCCTACCCCCGCAAAAATCATCACATAGCAGACCAACAGAAGTGAACTGAAGAATTTCTCTAGCAGGAATATGAGGAATAGCATCATTTTTGAAAGATAAATTTCTATAATGTTTATATAAGGCACGTTGCTCTGATCTGGAAACCAAAGAGAAAAGCTAAAGAGAACTTATACTTTCTATGTGTCTCCAAGCTATAATATACATAAAACAATTGTAATTTCACTTTCTAGAAAGATGCCTGTCAACCTCTGTAAAATGAAATCAACCTCTGTAAAATGAAAGTAATTCTCTGAACATGATGTCAGAATGCCTTATCTAGTGTTCCCTGGATATATGACAGCATACCATAAGGGCTCTAGAGCATATATAGAATATACTTATTATGTACTGTGACTACTGTTTTCTTCTTTCAAAATATCTTTTTAAGTGAACTATTTTTTTTCCAAATTTTTATTTTTGTTTTACTCCAAAGCAATATAGATAGAATGTTTGTATATATGGGCAAGAAATGTACTTAAATGAATTAAACAAATGGACCCAAATAAGAGGATTTTACTTAGTACAGAACATTTAAGTTTTGGTGTATTAATCTTTTGAAATAATAATTTATATATAAACACACACATATATATATTTATACATATAAATAAATATAAAGTATATATGCATATATACTTAGAGAACATTAAGGGGGAAAGCAAAGCACAGAAAAGTACTCTATTTAGATTTCTTTATTATTCCAGAAATTACATATGCATTTATTTCTATTCTCATAAAAATTTTACACTCATACAAAGAGACTTTTATCATATATTACAATAAATATCCAGAAAGTAGGAATGGGAAAGAAGAGATTGACGTTTAATTTTATTTCCTCATGTGCCTGAATTATTTCATGGCTGTACATCATTTTTACTATGGTAAATGGAGAATCATAATAGTTATTAAGTTATGCTCGCTAAGATAATTACTCATTAATATAAATTAAATGGAATTTACTCTGTCATTATAATTGTAGACAAATGTTTTTGCATCATTTTGACCTACAGTAAAATGAAACAAAAACAAACACAAGAAACTCTGATTATTAATTAACATTTTTATTAGTTTATCATCCTGGATCACCACAAGATGTAATAGGTGCAATGTATCTTTTTCAATGAAGTTTCTTGCCAATGTTTATTTGAAGACAGCAGAGCTTGTTATTTGCTGGAACTTGACATAAATTTGGTTTTACTCTAATACAAAGAGTTTTGTCTTGAAGTATATTTCAAAGGGTTGTCATTGTTGTTACTGTTTTTATATTCCAAGCAAATAAAAACATGTATTACTGAAGATACTTATGTAAGAACACATGGTACATAGTTCAGAAATGGTCTAGTTAGTTATTGACTTGGAACAGAACATAAACATTTGATGTTATAGTTTGGATAAATTATGTTAACTACTGCAAAATGTCTGACATTTCTTCTAACATTGTTAAGTTACTTATAAATTAGTCAGTAGATGTGGTACTTCCTTTCTAACTACTGGCAAAGTCAGAAGAAAATTCCACAATTGTTAATATACTTTTAAACTGAAGATATTGTCAAAATTTTTGAAATGGTGAAATTCCTTTGATAAATAAAATTTTAACTTTAAAAATAAACCACCATTATTTTTGTTAAATAGATCATCTGAAATTATCCAAAATGTCTAATTTAATTGCTTTCTTTTTTAAGATTTTTATTTATTTATTGAGAGAGATAATGATAGAGAGAGAGCATGAGAGAGGGGAGAGTCAGAGGGAGAAGCAGACACCCCGCTAAGCAGGGAGCCCGATGAGGGACTCGATCCTGGGACTCCAGGATCATGACCTGAGCTGAAGGCAGTCACTTAAACAACTGAGCCACCCAGGCGCCCAAATTTAATTGCTTTCTTAAAAATAATTTTATAATATAATTCACTGCTTAATAAAGAACATGCATTAATGTTATTGGTAAATCCAGTAATTATGACACATTAACAGAATAAAAGATAAAAAGCACATGAAAATGTCTACAGAATGCTAAAAAAGCAGTTGACAAAATTCCACACCCTTTCACGATAAAAATGCTCAACAAAGCAGGAATAGAAGGAAAACATCTCAATATAATAAAGACCATACATTAAACACCTATAGCTAATGTTCTCTGCAGTGCTGGAAAATGATAGCTTTTCCTCTACGATCAGGAACAAGACAAAGGGGCCCATTCTCATTACTTCTATTCACATAATACTGGAAATCCTAGCCAGAGGATTTTGGTAAGTAAAAGGAATGAAAAGCATCCTAATTGGGAAGAAACAAAACTGTCTGTTTGCCAATGGCATCATCTTGTATATTAAAAATCCTGAAGACTCCATAAAAAAAAGTGAAGGCTAATAAATGAATTCAATGAAGTTGCAGGACATAAAATCAACACACAAAAATAGTCTTTCTATACACTATCAAGGAACTATCTATAAAGGAAATTAACAAAACATTCCCACTTACAATAGCATGAGAAAGAATAAAATATTTAGGAATAAGCTAACCAAGGCTGTGAAGGTTTATACACTAAAAACTATGAAAATTGCTGAAAGAAATTAAAGCAGACATGAATGGAATGACATTTCATGTACATGGACTGGAAGACTTAACATTATTAAAATATCCATACTACTCAAAGTGATCTGCCGATTCTATGAGATCCCTATAAAAATCCCAGTGGCATGTTCTTGTATACATAGAAAAAAGGATCCTAAAATTCACATGGAATGTTAAAGGATCCCAATGGCCAAAACAATCTTGGCAAAGAAAAACAAAGCTGCAGGTCTTACACTTCCTGGTTACAAAACATGTTAAAAGCCATAGTAATAAAAACAGTATGCACCAGCATTAAGATATATCCAACCAATGGAACAGAACAGAAAGCTCAGAAATAAATTTGTATATGGTCAGAAGGCCCTAGACAAAGGTTTCAAGGCTACTCAGTGCGGAAAGTACAGTCTCTTTAACAAATGGTATTGGTAAAATTGAATATCCACATACAAAGGAATGAAATAGGCCTTTACCTTACACCATATACAAAAATTAACTGAAAATAGATTAAAAACCTAAATATAAGACCTGAAACTATAAAACTCCTAGAAGAAAAGCTGGGGAAAGACTTCATGACATTAGATTTTGTAAGGTTTTTTGTTCGTTTTTTGTTTTGTTTTTTGTTTGTTTGTTTTAGCTATGACAGCAAATACAAAGGCAGCAAAAGGAAAAATTGACAAATGAAACTACAACAAACTTAAAAAACTTCCACATAGCAAAGAAAAAAATCAACAGAGTGTAAAGGCAACCTATGAAATAGGAAAGAATATTTGCAAACCATATATTAAATAAGGGGTTCATAGCTAGAACATATAAAGAACTCTTACAGCTTAACAATAACATATTTGATTAAAAATGGTCAAAAGATCTGAATAGACATTTTTTTAAAGATGATATACAATTGGTCAAGTATACAAAAAGATTCTCAACATCATTAATCATCAAAAGTGAAATTGAAACCACAGTCAGATGTCATTCTGTACTCACAAAGATGGCCACTATCAAAAGAAAGAAAGAAAGAAAAAAAAGAAAGAAATGTTGGCAAAGATATGGATAAATTGGAACCCTCTATATGTTGGTGGTAGTGTAAAATAGTGCTGTTGCTATAGAAAACATTATTGAAGTTTCTCAGAAAATTAAACATAGAATTACCATATGGTCTAACAATCCAACAGCTGACCTTTGAATGATGCAGCTGTTAGGGAAGCTGAGCCCCCAGGCAGTGAAAAATCTGTGCATAACTTAGACTCCTCCAAGATTTAACTACCAAAAGTCTGCTTTTGACCAGAAGACTTGCCTATAAATAAACAGTTGATTAACACATATTTTGTATATTTTATGTGTTATATACTGTATTCCTAGAATAAAGAAAGCTAGAGAAATGAAAGTGTTATGGAGAAAATAAAAAAAGAGAGACAATACATTTATAATACTGTACTGTATTTATAAAAACAAACAAACCTGTGTATAAGTGGACCCATGCAGTTCAAACTTATATTGTTCAATGGTCAACTGTATATCCAAAAGAACTGAAAACGGGATCTCAAAAAGATATTTGCACCCCATATTCATTGCAATATTATTGTGATAACCATGCGGTAGAAGAAACCGAAATATTCATCAATAGATGAATAAAGAAAATGTAGTATACACATACAATGGAATGTTATTCATCCTTTAAAAACATGGAAATGATGTTTGATACTACAACATGGATGAAATTTGAGAACATTATGCTAAATGAAACAATTCAGTTGCAAAAAGACAAATACTGCATGATTCCATCCTTATAAGTTATCTAAAATAGTAAAATTCTTAGAAACAAAAAGTAGAATGGTGGTTGCCAGGGGCTCGGGGAAGGAGAAAAGGGGAATTGTTTCATGGATATAAAGTTTTACAAGATGAAAGATTTTGGAGATCCATTGCACAACAGTGTGCATATAGCTAATACTACTGGACTGTATAGTTAAGATGGTCAATATTGTTATGTGTTTTTTACCACAATAAAAAAATTACCTTGAAATTACCTCAAGATCAAAGAGCCAACTGTAAGAGCTAAAACTATAAAACCTTTAGAAGAAAACAGAGGGAGAAATCTCCATGACCTGAGATTTGGCAGTGATTTCTTAGATATGACACAGTCAACGGAAGAAAGAATAATATATAAATTGGACTTCAAAAGATACTATCCACAGAGAGAAAAGGCAACTCACAGAATGGGAGAAATATTTGCATTTATATATCTGATAAGGGATTCATGTTTACAGTATATAAGTGACTTCTACAACTCAACATCAACAACAAAAACAAATAGCCTGATTTAAAAAAAGTGTTGAGATCATGAACATCTATTTCTTCAAAGATACACAAATAGCCAATAAACATATGAAAAGATGCTCAACATTTGTGATCATTAGGGAACTGCAAATCAAAAGCACCAAGAGATACCACTTCCTGTCCATTAGATTGGCTATTATTAAAACACCACCCACCCCCCCACACACACACACACGTGAAACAAAAAAACAGAGAAAACAAAGTGTTGGTAAAGATGCACAGAAACTGGATCCCTTGTGCATTATTGCTGGTGGATAAGTAAATAGTGTGATCCAGCTTCTTTAAAAAACACTATGGCAATTCCTCAAGAAAATAAAAATACAGTACCATATGATCCAGCAATTCTCCTTTGGATATAAAGCCAAATAACCAAAAACAAGGAATTGTAGAGAAAAGATATTTGTATACTTACACATTCATAGTAGCATTATGCACAATAGTTGGAACATGGAAACAATCTACATGCCCTTTGATGGCCAAATGTAAGAACATAATGCGGTATATACATAGAATGGAATATTATTCAGTCTTTTTTTTAAGATTTTATTTTATTTATTTGACAGACAGAGAGAGAGCACAAGCAGGGGGAGCCACAGAGGGAGAGGGAGAAGCAGGCTCTCTGCTGAGCAGGGATCCCAATAAGGGGTTCCATCCCAGGATGCTGAGATCATGACCTGAGCCGAAGGCAGATGCTTAACCAACTGAGCCACCCAGGTGCCCCTGTTATTCAGTCTTAAAAAAATTCTCACACATGAGATGCCTGGGTGGCTCAGTCCTTAAGCATCTGCCTTCAGTTCAGGTCATGATCTAAGGGTCCTGGGACCCAGTCCCGCATCGGGCTCCCTGCTCCACAGGGAGCCTGCTTCTCCCTCTGCCTGCCACTCCCCCTGCTTGTGCTCTCTCTCTGTCTCTCTCACAAATAAATAAATAAAATCTTAAAAAAAATTCGCACACATACTGTAGCATGGATGAAGCTTGAAGATGTTATGGTAGGTGAAATAAACCAGTCACAAGAAACAAGAGCTCTATATGATCACTTTTATGAGCTGTCTAGAGAAGTCTAGTTCATACAGACAAAAGGTAGAATGGTGGCTTCCAGGAACTGAAGAAAGGAGAGAATGCGGAGTTACTATTTAATGGGTATGGAATTTCAGTTTGGGAAGATGAAAAAATTCTGGAGATTGATAGCAGTGATGGTTGCACAAAAATGTGGATATATTTAATGCCAGTGAACTGTGCACTTAAAAATGGTTAAAATTATAAAATTTTATATTATGTATATCTGACCATAATTGAAGAAAAAACCTCATTTGGGTTGCAAGGAAGTTTATAACATACGTGTGCTCTCTGTAGGTCCAAAAAAAGAAAAAAATCTTTCAAATGAAAATCTGAGATTCAAATTCATGCATCATTCAAATTTATACTACCTAAATGGCCATAAATCCTAAGATGGGCTCAAGCCACGGCTAATGGAAAAACTGAGATGCTTGTAAAACAAAAATGTGAAGTTTTTAGAAATAATTTCATAATCATGGGCATAGGGAAGTACAACTGAAAACCAAAAAACATTGGATATGATCTTTATAAAAAAATTAAATCATATGAGAAGATAAATCACCATGTGAGTGAGACAAACATAGACTTAGTTTCAACTACCAAAAAGTATAATGATTTGAAGGAAACTAAAGGATAAAATAAACTTTATTCCAGAGGATAAAATAATTAAATGTACTAAAAATAATATAAGCTATCATGGAGAAAAGAATGATGAGAAAAAAAAGAACAATCAGAATAGACAAAAGGAAAAAAGCAAGTTTTAAAGAAAAAAATATGATAATTAACATGAAACTTCAATAGATTAATTAGCATATGAGCAATAAAAATTCCACTAGTCAGAAAATGGGAAAATGTAAAAACATTTAATAAAAATGGATAATAGAATGAAAAGTTACAACCTAATTCAAACTTTGCAATAAAAATTTGTGAAGAGAAATTTGATAATATATTTTCAGAATTTAAACATGATATGAATCCCCTAATTAATAATGATATGAATCCCCAGGGACCCAGTGATTTCTGAGAAGTGTTAATAGGAATAAATTCAAAGCCATACAATGAAACAACATACTGAAATGAGTGAATATCTTAATATCAAGGAAAATGTAAGGACAACTAAAATAGGCAAACAGTAGATTTCTCATCATCAAATTCACAGGTTGAGTAAAAAAGAAAAAAATCTAGCTTTATTTTATGTACAATGCATTCCTAAGCATAATGATATAAAGTGGTTGAAAATAAAGAAACAAAAACATGCCATGACACTGACAAAATATATGAGTAGTAACCGAAAAGTCAGGGGGAAAAAGTCTCTAATAAAACAAAACAAGAATATTGAGATGAGCAGGAATAATTGATGGAAAGGTGGTAAAACTTTATAAAGTCCTATCACCCTAATAATATATCTTCAGAATACATTAATGCAAAATTTAACACACTTTTCAGGAGAAATCTTAATAAACTCTCTCAGAAACAAGTTGAACCAAACATAAAAAAAAAAAACCTAGTATTAGATTGATGTTAAATTTTATTCATTTAAAAAAATATCCTCACTATTCTCAGAATTTACCAAATAATTCAGGATGGTTAAATAATCTATAAATCCTTAATCAAAAATCATCTTACCTTTCCTTCTATACAAAAAAGCATTGAGGCTTTTTTAAATATGAAGGTTGTCAAAGTATACATCTAAAGCAAAGATAGGCTACATATCTAAAAAAAAGAAGAAAATGTTCATATTTTTTTCCCTAAGGAAAAATAGGGCAAAGAGTTTTGACAGGTTAAAGATTATCTTAAATTTGAAAATCATTTAATGCTTCACTCTGAAAACACAATTTATTATGAATTCATCAACTTCATAAACATGTTCCTTTCTGAGGCTAATCTGCCCTATAAGGAGAACATGAGACTGAATTTCAATGCAAGTAGTTTCTTTGAGAGCTGACTATGGGAACTGCTATAGGAGGGGTAAGGGAGACAGGGATTGTAAGGAAGTATTAGAGCTCTGGGCTATTGGAATTCCATCCCAGTGGGGACTTTTGGGACATAGTGGAAATCCTACCTCAGACATGTCTTCTGAAAGGCATGAAATTCCCTTCATTTTTGGTCAAACGCTGTTACTAGGCTAGTAAATTCTAGCACTTAGGACCTGCCAGGTGTAAAGATAAAGCATCTTTTGGCCAGACAAAACGTTAAGCAAAGAGTTTTAAGTACTCATAGTAAGAAGCTGTGGTATATAAAAGACTTGAGAGTGCTGACATAATAAGCCAGAGCACTGAGAGCATCTTCAACAGTTGTATCTTTTCCTAAAACTTGGATTCTTTATATATGAATATTATTGCATGACACAAAGCATCCACAACTTCTTCAAAGAGTCAGTAAGGTGATTTCAGAAAGAGTTAAACTAACTGGCGTAGCCTAATTTATTGTGAATTGACTAGCTGGTTACTACTGTCATGTATGTGTATATTCATTATTATTCATTATTATGTAAGACAATAAATGTTAAAAATATAGAAAAATTTTTTCTAGTAATTATTTACACTTTTGATTTTCTGCATAAATGGACAAATAAGGTAATAAAGATACATTTTGCATTTGTTGCTTTAGATCTATTATCTGGCACGGACAGTTTGTTTCTGTATATTCTAAGGCTTTGGTGGTCATTATCACCACTTCAATTACTTTCCTCTCCATGTAATTTTGAAAAGGTTTTTTTTTCTTCATTAAAAAAAATAAATCCGTTAATTACTAATGTCAAGGAATGAAGGATAAAATATATACTTTAGATATTATCTACTATATATTCTATCTCATGACAGATACTGGGCACTCATAAATATTTATTTGAAAAAAATAAACAAGTTTCAGTGAACACTTTTATTTCAGTTTAATGTTATGCTCTAAAAAGATTATACTTGTTCAAGAAATTAAAATCTTATATAATCAAATTTTAGGTTTAAATAGCTATTTATTGATTATGAGTATGTATTGCTTTTACTTATTTGTTTGACTATGTATTGCTTTTAAATGTGTAATTATAAAAATATTTTAGGATAAGCAAAATAAAAGCCTGAACAAGGCAACTCCAATATATATTGCTTATATAACAATTTTAAACTGATGCACCATCTTAAATCATGTCATAACCATACATTTTTAGTTTGCTTCCTAAATTTCATGAAATATCCTTATGAATTCATTATAATTATAAACTTTTATTTTGATGATTTCATTCTGGATTAATGTTTCAACCTCCCGGCAGGGGAAAAAAAATCTAAGTTTGTCTTCTGACTCTTTGTAATATTTCTGTTAAATGTAGTGAGGAAAAAATAATTTAAATTGTAAATTCATTTTAATTTCATTACTAAATACCCTTTAGGGAAAACATTTTTTCTCTGTCAAGATAATTAATAATTTTAAAGGGTGTTTTCAATATGCACTTGCCTGTAAGAAAATATATAATACAAAGGCCTGGGAAAACAAAAATTACATATTTCTAGATATGATATGCTCCATGTATCTACTGGGAATGTGACTATATTAATATCCAAAATTAAACATAAAAGATATATACTCTTTTCACAAAGTCAGTCTCTGAGATAATAGCCTATTAATATCAAAAAAAATGAAATATTTTGCTTCTATTTGCTTAACCAGTTTCTAATTTGTTTTTCAGAACTGTAGTAAGATACTTTCTGACACAAATGTTTTGCTTTGTGAGCCCTTTCTCTCATATCTTCTCTCATATCAACCATTTTGTATAGTGACTGTTTTCTGTGATGAATTACTTTTTACCTCTTTTAGAAAACATTAAGTTTTTATAAAAATGGGAATGAACCAGTGCTAAATAAAATGCATACTGAGTAAACTCAAATGCTGAACATGTTATTATTATGATTTCTTTTTACAACCAATAGCACAAGGTGGGTGGCAATTTTATTTTATGTTTTGTTTTATTTTGTTTTTTGACTTAATTGTAAAAGTTTTATTCTTAGTTAATGAAAAGATTCATAAATGTCACAAACTGTTTGTGTAATGGATGATGATGGAGTGGGAAGAATGTGGCCAAGAGAGGCCTTTTCCCAAACCAGCCTACAGAACTGATCCATCTGATAAAATAGAATAATCTAATCATGAAACATGATTTAGTGTTAGGTAGAAAGTAACATTTTAATGAAAATCTAAGGCTACTATCAGAATAAAACCGAGTTATCATGTGTAAAAGTTTATAGACTATATTTGAGTAACTGTGGCATAATGAAGGGGGGAATAAAAACATTGTCATGTTAGATCTAACTGGATTTGAACCTTGATCTTGCCATTGAAGAGGTGATTGAATTTACCTGAAATATTTAAATACTCTGCAATTTCTCTTCCAATGTAAAATGTGTATACTAAACAATCTTTAGGTATTTTTCAATAATTAAGATAAAAATGTAAAGTTCAAATAAGTGAGCTGATCCATAGAAAGTGCTCCTTGACATTATCTTCATAATATATATTTTAATAATAGTATAATTACAGTATCCCCCCTTTATCTGTGAGGATACATTGCAAGACCCCCAGTGGATCCTGAAAGCACAGACAGTACTGAACCCTATCTATACTATGTTTTCCCTATGCATACATACCTATGATAAAGTTTCATTTATAAATCAGACACAGCAAGAGATTAACAATAATAATAAAATAGGATAATTAAAACAATGTAATAAGTTATATGAATCTGTTCTCTCAGAATATCTTATTGCACTGTATTCACCCTTCTTGTGATGACATGAGATAAAACGCCTATGTGATCAATTGAAAGGAAATGAATATTGGACTAGTTGAAGCTATTATTGAACTGATGGTCTTCAGAAGAGGATCATCTACTTCTAGAGTGCAGTTGGCTGCGGGTAAAAGAAACCTCAGAAATTGAAATCATGGATAAGAGGGGGACCACTGTTATCTTGTTAAGCAGGGAACTTTCCTTCAATATGTAGGTACTGATGTGGGTTACTGATAACCCTCAAGCTTAGTCATAGAGCCCATGACTAAAAGGTTGTTGCAAAAAATAACATGAACTTTCTTGATGTGCTTATAAAATTAAAGTTCTTTGAAGCCAGACTTTATAGTCCACTTTTTTTTCATGCCTATCAAAAGCGAATTGCAGAATGCCTGCAAGTTCGGTGGCCAACTACATACTTAAATGAAACGCCCTTGGGCACCTGGGTGGCTCATTTGTTTAAGCGTCTGCCTTCAGCTCAGGTCATGATCCCAGGGTCCTGGGATTAGTCCTGCATCCGGCTCTCTGCTCAGGGTGGAACCCTGCCTGCCTCTCTCTCTCCCTCTGCCTGCCTCTCTCTCTCTGTCAAATAAATAAAATCTTTAAAAAAATAAATGCAATGCCCTTTGTACTTAAATGTTATGCTTTAATAAGAACTGGTAAGTATTCTAACCAGTTATAGAAACACTGGGCATTGTTATATTGATTTGGTTAAAGTGGCTCAGAAATTATTGCCACCAAATGAAGTTTTTGTTTGTTTTTGGAATTCTATTTGGGAATGTAGATTGCTATAATGACATAAAGAAGCAGCAGAAATCATTTTATACTTTGTTACAGCTTCATTAAATTCTATAACCTAGGGCATGGCTTTAGTAGGAATACTGAAGCAAATCCTGAAGTTGGAACCTGTCCTTAGAGGCTCTCAGCTAACTCTACTTCTCACAGCTGAAAGTCAAATGAGGGAGATCTGAACAGTTTGCCTCCATTGCTGACACAAGATTATCCCAAGCACTGAATTATGACAGAGTGGTGGATAATCGATGGATAACACACTTCAAATAATTAGTAATCTTTGTACCTTAAGATAGGAGTAAACAAAACCACATCTTTGAGCATAATTACATTGATTAACACAAAGTCTTATAATGATATTTGAATTAGCCCCCAAAATTTAAATTTATGTCTCCTGCAGCCCATTAATTAATATTAACTCCCTTTTCTGAAAGTGCTTTGCCATGTCCCTCACTGACACCAACATCAAAGGTTATCAAGCACTTGATAAAAATTTACAGAATAAGTTGATAACAAAAGAATATGGCCAAAACCCTTGTGTAAGTTCAAAATAGGCTGTGCTATGCGAAAGATAGGTACTATTTATGAAAACATTTCCTCAATAATATTTATGTTCCCCAGGACAAGGAGATTATCTATTACTTTAGAGAAAAATTAGTGAATGATTGTTGAAATAATAAACTGATTTATTTTTTTTGTAAGTCAGTATACAAAGTCACTAATTTATAGACTAATCCAGAAGTAAAGGACAAATGTATATAAAACCAGTTTTCACATAGAACACAGCTTCACTGGAATAAACAGCCAGTACATGGTTCAACATTTTATTAAAATATGTGACACATCATATTCTAATTTATCTGCCCACCTCATTAGTTGTTGCACTTCCTCTTACGGTGATGTTTATTGTAAGCATCTATTAGTGCTCTACATATGGTAATTAATATGTGTCGAATAAAGAAACACTGATGAGTGGAGTAAAACACACAAATGGAAAGGGAAGGCTAACTCCTTCTCTTTGGGCAAAGAACTCACAGGGATTATGGGGACATTTCTTCATCTGAAAGACCCACTTAACAGATGGTCTCCACTCTTTATTTGTTGGATATTCAGAATTAAAACAGATTTGGAGAAAATATCAGAGCAAAACTCAAAATGAAATGTTATAGATTAAATAATTTTCAAGAATAACCTTGAAGACTTTTTCCAATCAGGGCATTAAAGTTCTATGAGTATTTCATGAATACTAATTCTAATTTCTGTTCTCTACAACGGGCCTGCTCAAGAAAGTATAACCTCTGCTAGGTTTTTTCCTAGAAAAGAACTGGCAACAATTAAGAGAAAGGTAAATTCCCAATACTTGATCTCTGATAGTGGCAAAAACCCAGGGAGTAGGTTTTTGCCTCAAGTATATTCTCTACCAGAAAATCTATTGTACAGAAACATTTCCTCCATCTAAAAGGTCCCTTAAAGTAATTGCTACTGCAGAAGCAACCATTCTGATTTGCATTGACTTTCAATATTTCCTGCAGGCATGCAAGACCCTAAATGCAGTTTTCTCATCTAAAAATATGAATTTATAGACACTAGTTTATTGATCATTTCTGCTATTGGGTAGATATTATTGACTTATATCGGACATTCTTTCATAATGCTCTCCCATTAAGGAAATCTGGTGAAAATACACCATAGGACTGCCTTGATACACAATTTCCATTTAAAGATGCTGAAATTGCCATGTACTGAGATGTTAAGTGTGGTGGATAAAATTACACATAGAATGAATATTACAAATTAAAATTGAGTTCCATAAGAATTCAAAATCAAACATAGCAATAAAATATGTATAGTTACTTAAATGAAATGTTTAATGTTTAAGCTCATACATTAAAAAAGAGCCTATACAATGGGGAAAAGACAGCCTCTTCAACAAATAGTGCTGGGAAAACTGGACAGCTACATGCGAAAGAATGAAACTGGACCACTTTTCTTACACCATACACAAAAATAAACTCAAAATGAATTAAAGATTTAAATGTGAAACCTGAAACCATAAAACTCCTAGTAGAAAACATAGGCAATAATTTCTTTGACATCAGCCATAAAAAAATTTTTAGATGTATCTTAGGCAAGAGAAACAAAAGCAAAATTAAAGTATTGGGACTACACCAAAATGAAAAGTTTTTGCACAGCGAAGAAAACCATCAACAAAATGAAAATGGGAGAAGATATTTGCAAATGATATATCCAATAAGAAGTTAATAACTAAAATATATAAAGAACTTATGCAAGTTTGCAATACCAAAAATCAAATAATCTGATTAAAAATGGGCAGAGGATCCAAATAGACATTTTTTCCCAAGAAGACATACAGATGGACAACAGGCACATGAAAAGATGATCACCAGGGAAATGAAAATCAAAACCACAATGAGTTATCACTTTACACCAATCAGAATGGCTAAAATCAAAAGCTAAAGAAATAACAAGTGTTGATAAGAATGTGGAGAAAAAGGAATCTTCATGTGCTGTTGGTGAGAATGCTAACTGATGCAGCCACTGTAGAAAACAGTATGGAGATTCCTCAAAAAATTAAAAATAGAATTGCCATACAAACCAGTAATTCCACTACTGGCTGTTTATCACACACACACACACACATACACTAATTCAAAAAGATATATGCAGCCTTATGTTTATTGCAGCATTATTTACAGTGGTCAAGATATGAAAACAATCTAAGTGTCCATGGCTGGATGAATGGATAAATAATATTACCTATATCTACGTCTATATCTGTATCTATCTCTATCCCCCCACACACACACACAAAGGAATACTACTCAGGCATAAAAAAGAAGGAAATCTTGCCATTTGCGACAACATGGATAGACTTTGAGAGTATCATGCTAATTGAAATAAGACAGAGAAAGACAAATACCAATGATTTCACTTATATGTGGAATCCAAAAACAAGACAAACAAAACCAAACAAAACTAGTAGATATAGAGAACAGATTGGTGGTTATGAAAGGGGAGGGATTTTGGGGGCTGAGTGAAAAGGGTAAAGGGGGTCGATTATATGGTGACAAATGGTAATGACTTACTGTGATAACATTTCAATACATAATGCATGCAAATATCAATTATTGTGTGGTACACTCGAAACTAATACGTTATATACTAATTTTGCCTAAAAAAAGAGATTAAAAATTCTTTGTTTCCTATTGCTGCTGTTAGAAATTACCATGCAACACAAATGTGTTCTCCTACACTTCTGGAGTTCAGAAATCTTAAAGCAATTTCACTAGGCTAATGGCAAAGCTATACTTGGATATGAAAATATTATATAATATAGGTCTAAGAGTATATTCAATAATTCTCTGAGACCTTGATTCTGGCTCTTACTATTACACTTCAAACTGTACTATTATTACCAATAAGTATCAATAATCCAATGTCTGTTGCTTTCTCTAAAGAAGCTTTCTGAGACAGTCCTCAGTTGAAAAATTTTATCTCTACTTTTTTTTCAGTTGCTTATTGTTAAATGTTAGTGCTCATCCTTTTTCAATTGAACATTTAACAGATATCTGAAATATTTACAAATTCTGTCCTTTGAGGAGCATGTAGATTGGTGTGTTTTACAGATGATGTTCTAATTATTGTATGTTTATGAGAGTTCCTGTGGTGTTAAAAACAAATCAATATATAAAAAGGCATGTTCGGACTACTCATGTTAATATGACAAGAAACAATGATTAAGATCAATTTAGAGTTGTCTATGATAAGACAAGACAAAATGTACATTTTCCTTTTTACTTACTTTACATGATATTCAGAAGAGTAGTTAGAGTTTCAACCAAAATCATTAATATTGAAGCTGCAGGATCGTTACTTAAGCTGCACTGGTTTATTTATGAACTAGATCATTGTTTCAAAAATCCCATTTCAGAAGACTAGTCCAACCCTATTTACAGTGACTACTACTCTGACTAAATAATTGTAATTTATATTATAATTAAAATGTTCAGATTGGTTTTATTCTCTGCTAGATTGTAATGAAGCTTTATGGGTAGCTATAATTAACCTCCACTGATATTAATCATGCACATTTAGGGATCTTGAAATTGCTGATCATACAGTTCTCTTAAAGATGCATAGGGCAGTGTGGATTTAAGAGTATACACAGCAGGGCTTGCAGCCATAGTCTATGTAGTGAGCAAAAATAGATAGTTGCTAGAAGTGACATGCAGAGGTCATTCAGTTCATGTTCATTATAAACTATTTCATTTTCTGCCTGTTGGGTATATGAAAGCCATATATGATGTCACATTTTCTCCAAAGTAGCTCAGGCTCTTGGTAGCTCAAGCTACCTGGCTAATCTGTAAAAGGTGAATGACACTGTTCAATTTTCTATCAGTGACTTTCATCCTCTCCAAGGCTAGCCAAAGAGATCCAGCAAGATTCTGTTCCAGAAGAGAACTTAATAGGAGCTAAATCTTTATGCAGTGTCTTTATGTTTGAAATGTCAGGGCAAATGCACATCCATCTCTCCTTTCTCTTCCATTACTCCCTTTGTTACAATCCACTCCTAAAGTGCTTTCTTTCTTTGGTTCTAATAAGGCCCTGATTTTGTGTTTACTAACATCAAGAACAGAAGCACAATAGGAAATGTGGGTGCATAGTTCAGCAGTAAAACTACTGCTTAAAATATAACAGCATTATGCAGAGAAAGGGGAACCCTCTTACACTGCTGGTGGGAATGCAAACTAGTACAGCCACTCTAAAAAACAGTACGGAGGTTCCTCAAAAAGTTAAAAGCAGAACTACCCTACAACCCAGCAATTGCACTACCAGATATTTACCCAAAGGATACGAACATAGTGATCCTAAGGGTCACCTGCACCCCAATGTTTATAGCAGCAATGTCCATAAGAGCCAAACTATGGAAAGAGCCCAGATGTCCACTGACAGATGAATGGATAAAGAAGATGTGATATATATATGTATACACACACACACACACACACAATGGAATATTACTCAGCCATCAAAAATAATGAAATCTGAGTCCTTGGGCTGCTGGGCAGAGCAAGTGCCAGGCCTCCCTCCTGCCAATGGGGCCTTCCCTCTCCTCGAGTTGTTATCCTCCCAGCTGTTCAGGGATATGGCACCCAGAAACCAGGTTTGATGATGTCATGAGAAGACTCTTGTTTTTGGAAATGGCCAACCAGAAGGAGAAGCTAAAAATCAAGAGCAGTTGACGAACAAGATTGTGGCAAACCCTGAGGACACTAGCTCCCTGGAGGCTCAAATTGTTGCCTTGACTGTCAAGATTAGCAATTATGAAGAACACATGCAGAAACATTGAAAGGACAAAGCCCACAAGCACTATCTGCTGATGAGCATTGACCAGAGGAAAAAGATGCTCAAAAACCTCCATTAAGACCAACTACAGTATCCTTGAGAAAACATGCAAGGAGCTGGGGATTGAGTACACCTTTCCCCCTCTGTATCACCGGAAAGGCCATCAACACTGGGCAACCAAGAAGGCCCTGTGCTTTCGGGTTTTCCAGGAGGTACAAAAGTTCAAGAAGCAAAAAAAGGGCCTTAAAAGCCAGAGTAGCAGCAGCCCGAAAATAAGGCCAGAAGAACCCAGAGAGCCCTTCTAAATCTGGAACAGAGGCAATCAAAGAAAACCAATAAACTTTATTAGACTTAAAAAAAAATGAAATCTTGCCATTTTCAATGACATGGATGGAATTAGAGGGGATTATGCTAAGCGAAATAAGTCAATCAGAGAAAGACAATTATCATATGATCTCACTGATATGTGGAATTTAAGAAACAAAACAGAGGATCATAGGGGAAGGGAAGGAAAAATAAAATAAGGTCAGATCAGAGAGGGAGACAAACCATAAAAGACTTTTAACTATAGGAAACAAACTGAAGGCTGCTGGAGGGGAGGTGAGTGGGGGGGATGGGGTAATTGGGTGATGGGCATTAAGGAGGGCACTTGATGTAATGAACACTGGGTGTTCTATGCAACTGATGAATCCCTAAACTCTACCACTGAAACTAATAATACACTATATGTTAATTAATTCAATTTAAATAAAATAAAATTTTTAAAAAAGAACAAGAAAAAATATAACCGCATTATGTTTTAGAATTGGCCTAAGAACCTGGATTACACACTTTTTTTAGTTATGGAAATGTGGAATTTATTTTTTTTATGTTTAGTTAGCCCACATACCTGGCCTGGTTCTGGGGGCATACCCTTTGGGAAGCCTTCTTGGACCCTCAAGAACCCTGTCCTTTGGGTTTCTATGCCCCCTGGACTTCCTTGGCTGTCTCCAGTTGAACAATTTCTGGAGGGCAGGGTCCAGATCCTATTTATCTCTGTATTCCCGAAGCCCTGTCACCTACACTCAGTAGGAGCTCAGTCAATGTTCAGAGAACTGAGCCTGCTGGGGTCCCTTCTACCTGAGGGGAAGACAGAGTTGGATCTGTTGATAAGAGGTGCCCCTGGGCTGAAGAAACCAAAGGGCCGCTGGGGTCAGAACACCGTCCAGGACTGCTGGGCATCTCGGCAGAGTGGCTGAAGCCTCTCTGTGCCCTTCTTCCTCTCACCCCACCCCAGGCTTCCTGGACAACTAGGCCAGTCCCAGATCTGAGTCTCCTACAGCCAGCACCCAGAAAAAAAAATAGTTTTTGATGTAAGTGTTCAATGATTCATTAGTTGCGTATAATGCCCAGTGCTCATCACAATTTCTTTGACCAAAACACTTGTCTTTTGCTTGTATTCCTTCTCTATCCTCCCCCTTCACTATTTCTAATACCTATTGAAATACCTATTTCAGTCAATTCATTTAGTTACCATAAATGGGGTATAAACCACCACCTTCAGGAGTGGCACAAAGACCAGGAAACATCTATGGGAGGTATGAGTATACAAACATAATTGTGAAAAATTCAATTTAATTTAAAGTACCTTAAACCTTAACCCCAAGCCATCTCAACACAATTTGAAATTTCATGTTTTTCAAAATTAGCAACTCCAACAGCCAGAGGGCATTAATTAGTGCCAGGTAATGGGAATTTTCCTATTGCCATGGATAAAAAATTCTTATTTATCTCCTTAACTGCTTCTTCCAGTAAGTGAGATGGTATTCTTTCTATATTTCAGGACCTGCATTTTTTTCTTTTCTCAGGCTATTTTCAATAGCTTAAAATCATTAATATTGAAGCTGTATGATCCTTACCTAAGCTGCACTGTTTTATTTATGAAATAGATCATTGCTTCAAAAATCCTATTTCAGAAGACTAGCCCAATCCTATTTATAGTGACTACTACTCTGACTAGACAATTGATGCTAACAGTTAGGTCTGAAATTATGCAGGACCTTAGGTATTACCCTGCTAACAGGATAGCCTGCTGCAGTTTTACACACACACACACACACACACACACACACACACACACTCAAGCAGGCATACCCCGCTTTTCAAAAGTTTATATTAGGCCACTTTGCTTTTATGAAAGACCTGCATCCGTACGTGTTTTTGCTAACTAAAAGAAATGTGAAAAGGACTTCTACTTTTACAGGAAAAGGTGAAAAGCAAAAATAGCGTTCGGCATGTGTTTTGCAGCAAACTCACCCTTAGCAGCCAGAGTGGCCCCCAAGCTCTTTCCCCAGGAAAGATGCATCTCAGCATCTCAGCATCTCAAGCCACTGTAACTTTAAACTGTATCTGTGAACATCTACATTATTTCAATTTATTTTGTGCATCCTTAGCAAGATGTGTCCTAAGTTTTCAGAAAAGCTTAAGAGAGGTTGTTTTTTGGGTCTGAAAATGTTCAAAAATGTTTAATATAAATTAATGATAATTGTTTCTTCACTTAAGCTGTTTCAGCCTACAGAAATTTTCATAGGAAAGCTCCTCTTTCAGATAGTGGGAGACTCCTGTATAGACATATATATGTATACACACACATATATATGCATATACACATTTTAGATATGATTATATATATATACATATAATATATAATACATACAATAATACACATATATGCATATACATTTATATATGATATTTATTTATATATGTGTATATATACAGAGTATGTATCTCTCTATAATAATCTATATCCGTATCATCTATATCCATATGTATCTACCATCTATTAACAGGAACACTATATTTCTGGATCAGAAAACAGACTTTTTTATTTATTCACAGAGCAATCTGAGCAGCACTGATTCGATGTGCCCCAGTCCTCCACAGGGTAATGCAATGACAGCAAAATGTCACTGCGTGCAGTGGTTACACCAGAGGAGATGCAGTTATGAAACCTGGAGCATATGCAGGGCAGCTCGTACATGCTCTGGAGATAGAGTGCAGGAGACCTTTGTTCTGGAATACAGACAAATCCTCTCTGGAGGAGGATAGGGGAGATGGAGGGAAGGTCTTTAGCTCTTTCATGAGTCTGAAATGTAAAGAAATGCTCCAAATTTACTGTACTTAGAATCTAAGTAAATGGATCCAGGGGAGAGCCTACTTTACATTCCCCTGGAGCAATACACAATGTCTAACTTCGAAGTCATGTTTACCATTCAATCCTCCTTAAACCCAAGTACCAGTGTTCTTTGCTCTCAAAGCTCTGACCATATCGAAACATAAAAAATATTCAAATATTCATGGAGTGTTGTTTCCAAACACCAACATGGATTGTTTCCATAGATATTTAGTAATTATGGGATCTAAACTCCAAGAGATCACTTCCGTATTCCAACCTATTGCCCTTAAATTAACAGCATTCTCTTCCCTCCAATCATTCTGGCTACCTAGCATAATTTTTTCAATAATCCTAAATAATTATAACCCAGTGGTTTTTATTACTGTGGAATAACATTTTTGCATTACACAGCCTGCACAAGTTCTGATATGGAGATCCTTAAATGCTGGTCTATGTGTTGAAACCATCTGGTCTCATTAAGGAAGACCATTGACATTTTTGAGCAGGAATGTGTCCATAGGGTTAATTTATGGTGACTATTTCAGTAGCAGTTGGTTTGAAATATAAATGTAGAGAAACAGGAGACTTGGAAAATACATTAGAAAATATTGTAGTAATCCAGGTATAAGATGATATATTCATGCACTAGAGTAGCAGTAAAAGTAATGAAAAGGAGGCATTTAAAGCAGGAAACATTCAAAGGGAAGAGCTGATACCTGAATTTGGAAGTATGGGTATAAAGAAAAGTCAAAACACCAAAACTTAAGTGGTGGGGAAAATGAAAATATCTTTACTTATAATTAAAGTCAAAGGAGAATGTTAGATTTGGTGGGAATAGAGAGCTTTTAGAAATGTTATGTTTGAAATGTTAGAACAGCCAAGTAGAAAGGCACAATACTCTAGAGTGTCACTAACCAGAACATGGGGCTGTATTGATCGTGGGTATGGCAAATGCAATTATATTTATGTTCTTTCCGTTAGAATAGCTAGTTTATTCCTGGTCTTAGTCACTTAATGAAGCTATTTTTTCTGGTGGAAACTTAGTCTCATAGACAAGTATGACATGCTTTTCTTATGAAGTCTTCACACATTTCTAGCTGTGTCATTATTTTCAGGAACATTAACTGTCACAGGTGGTATCAAAACTTTACAGGTTTTTGTCCTCTGAAATCTCTGTAATATGTTTTGAGTATGTGTTTCAGAGGATATCTCTTTTTGTCTTAAAAACTAAATTGCACACAGTTCAATCTCATTCCATTAGGGATATTACATTAGGGTGTTTCCCATCTCTGTGGATTAGTTGTATATTTAAGTTAAAGTGAATCAATATAATTGTACTTCTAATGATTTCACTTTTCCCGTGTAATTTTAATGTATTTTATGAATGAATAGAAGATGTACCTCTAATATTAGTTAATGGCCAATTGTTCCTTTTAAGTATTATTCCCAAAGATGTTCTCAGTAATCATTTGCTGTTTTCCTTTTCTGTAACACATGGGTCACAATATGATGTCAACACAGACCTTTATAGTTTTTACCTCCTTTTGATACCATTTCAGGTGAATTATAGGCACTACAACTTTTAACAAGTTTTCAAATTATCTAAAATGTTACAACTAATATTTGGTTGTAATTCAAGAACAAAAATATATAAAATCTTGAACAAATCTAATTATCTGATTTATTTTACAAGAATTAAAACAATTATACTTAGGTTAATACATAAGCCTACCATTAGAACTCTCCTGGTGCTTTAAGGTAAGGTATGATGCATATCTGTATGTTATATCTGAAGCTAATAGTAGTCTCCAGGAACACAAGCCTTTAATTTCTTGTCTAGTTGCTATATTTTTGTGGAATAAATAAATAACAAAAATGAACACTTAAGTGATAGGTAGTAAATTAACCTTTTCAAAGAAGGTACTACAATGGCTAAGCAGGTAAAATCAACAAACTGTCATATTTTTCAAACTACAGACCACTTAGACCAGGTAAAATGCATGTGACTAGGGGCTCCTGGGTGGCTCAGTCAGTTAAACATCCAACTCTTGATTTGTCATGAGATTGAGATTCTCTCTGTTCCTCTCCCTCTGCCCTTCTCCCCCTCCCCTTAAAAATGCATGTGGCAAATGATTTAACCTGGGCATGCATTTTTCTGCCTTCTTTATAAGAGGAAGCAGATGAACACAGTAATTTCATGTGTCTAGATGAAATCACTAATATAGCTCTGACTTGATGATATACTTTTGTGACTTTTTTGGTAGGTTTAAATATGCAGTTGGAAAAAAAAAAAAGATCTCTTAAGATAACACACATTCTAATATGGCTTGTATTGAGATGAAAATAAGCAACAATAAACTTCCATGGCTCAGATTTTGAGATATGCCACTTTAAAGGAAAAGCATTTTAAGGGGCATAGTCCTGATGTTGGAAATCTGCAAAGAGAACTGGATCATAATGATGTATAAACTCCCAGAAGAGTTAGTGCAAAATCAAATCTTACCAACCTATATCCTTGAGATACAGAAATTGTATGATTAAATTAAAGCATAATTTTAGGAATCTTTTACCATATATTTCAATTGTGTGTTCTTTCTCTACAAATAATAAACTGAATGAGCTAGGAAAGAATTAAATATCAATATACTTGTAGGAATACTTCCTACTCTTGAAATGGCTTATTTGTAGAAATGACTTTAGGGGACTAATATGAAGAATGCCATGGAAGCAACCTTATGATAAGTCATTTGTTTTTCTGTAATCTGCCTTATTGTTTATCTTGTTAAGAAACTTGTTGAGCAATTCCGCTGGATCTCCTGGCACCTGACAGGAGCATCATCAGTCACTGCACAAGCGTTGGCCTACAAACTCTTTTACGGGATTCAGGAGGGATATGGATTTAAATTTTAAACTGGTTTCTGTCAGTGTGACAAATGAACACCAGAAAATTGTAGGACAATGGTAGAATGTTGAAATGCATGCCAGAAGTAATAGGCCAATCTTCAAGTGGAATCAACAAAAATAGCCTTAAAGCATCTCCAGGTTATACGGTTACTATCATTCTATGTCCAAGGCATATGGACAGCCTATTACTGAAGTTTTCTACTCTGCCTTATATTTAGAAGTAACATAACTGACTGCTCAGAGTAATTAAACCTTTTAGAATGAAAAACCCTATTAATAAAGTATTAAATTCTTAGCATCAATTTTTTCAAGAGTCAAATAACAAAGAATAACCTAACAAAGTCTTAAGATAATAACACCTAAAATTTTCCCCCAGTTTATTTTTCCCAGATTCATTTGCTTTATTCCTTTACTAGTTACATATAATGGTGATATTCTGAAGTGTGCTATCTTATTCAGATTTTAAGAATATGTTTTTGCCAGAAAGAACTAGAAAAGATTACTGCATTTGATGAAGTGCATTTTAATAGATCTAGGAACTCATAACAGAAGTAACTGGAGAGTGACTGCTATATTATCAAATGGAACACACTGGGGCCTCCCTCAGGATTTAGATTCTACACTTAGAAGTCAAAACTAGAAAAATGCTGGGCTTCAGACTTTTCCGATTCCCAACAGCTTTGCTTTGTATCCTTGTGAAGCAGCTTCGCTGTTCTCTAGTGATGAAATCCAACTTACAAGTGGTTCAACGTTGATATGCTAATACAAGTAACTTTAAGATGCTGCTGGGAATATTTCATACGGAATTTTAATAAAACACTTATTTTATAAAATTTCTAAACTAAATGCTTGTCAGAGTTATCGCTGCGCAATTGTGAAGAATAAAATCTTAAATGAAAATGCCTATTCATAAATGTGCTTTAAAGATTCTCTTAACACTTGCCTTCACCTGAATCTCAAGTTTTGTAAAAACAGATTCTAATTGTTTTAAGTAAAAAAAAAAAATGCTGTTTAGCTTTAAAATGTTGAGGTCAAGTCATTTTTATGAATTGTTCATCATATGGTAAATTTGCATCTATTTGAAAATATTAAAATTAAGAGGGTTTTTTGCTGTTATCGTTTTTGAGAGAGAGGTGAGGGAGGACAGAGAGAGAGGGAGAGAATCTTAAGCAGGCTTCACAGAGTCTGAGATGCTTATCAAGAGTCAGATGCTTAACCGACTGAGCTACCCAGGCGTCCCAAGAGCTTAATTTTGTAACATGAGATGATATCTATTTTATTTACAGATAATAAGGGATAGAGACGGCAAGAAATATGTGTTTGCTTTTATTAACATTTTTTTGCCATTAGAGTAATGAATATCATAAATAAAAATAAGTGTTCAAATTGTGATGGCACAATTTAATACTTTGCTGAAAATGCAAGGTTGTTTTTTCTTGTTTCTTATATAAAAACTATATTTCTTATCTGAATTTATCTAAAATAGAAGTGATTTAAGCCATAGAGCCACCAAATATTTTAATGATATTAAGTGCTGTTTATATATATATATATATATGACACAGGATAGTGAGCTTCAAGTTGCTAAAGGATCTGTATTATTATATGGATATCATTGATAGTCCTGAACATGCTAAAATGAAAACTACTAAAACAAACAATAAAGTAGGCCTGGTAAACTAATTTTAGCAATCTCATACATCTCTGTCAGTTCAAATCTGTATGACTTACAGATCAACCTGATCCTCTGGGGAGTCCAAGGGAACATCACCCCTTTATAATCATCATGGTAACTATAGAATATATTTATGTAGTATTGCTAAATATCATAAGGGCTATAAAATATATCACTAATCAATTTCATACAGAAATAATGACAAATAGCCAAGGTGAACTCTATTCTAAAAAATGCACATACTACAGAAAATTGTGTTAGCAGAGCTAAGAATCGATATACTTAACTAAATACATTAGCAATATGTTGTTTAATTTTTCTTTAGAGTATGGGAACATATGTAAATGTGAAATATAAACACAAGTAAGAATAAGGGAAAAAAGGTTTGGGCCATGAGCAAATTCAAATATTAAGGAAAGTGAAATATAAAAGAAAGGAAGGTAATAGAACACACAACTGTAAAAATTTCACCAGAAATATAGGTTCAAATAAAACAAACAAATGAAGATAATAAAGTGAAATGAAATGTGCTTTAATTTTCTTTCAACATCTCGGAGTTCTGAGCAGAATTACAGCACCTACCCCATAAACTTGCTTAGCAAATATTCATTAAAATGAAATATAATGATGATGGTTGCCAAAAGTGAATAGAATTGCTCTTCTTTCTAAATACTATGGAGTTGATTATATTGGAAAAGTCAGGATCTAAAGCCAAGATTTCTCTTAATAATCAAAGTAAAACCATCTTTGGCAATCCTACTCTAAAAACCAACCTAGAAATCACTTAAACTCAAATTACCCTTCAAAGTTCCTTAGAAAGTTGTGATGTTGAAGACCTACAGACTTTTTCTCATAAGCTTGGCTATAACTCAACCAAAGTTTTTCTCTAGCATTGAAGAGATAGCTCTTTTGTTTTGCAACAGCTAAAGTAGATGTCTTACACTGGGGGGCTTTATATTAAATTTAAAATTTTCCTTAAATATCTAGAATCACATTCAGCATTAGGAGAGATCTGTCTAATTCTGGGCCAGGGGTTCTGAACCTAAGGGAATGAGCAAATCTAATTATTTCAAGCTCACTTCTGGGTATAAGTTCAGTAAGTGGATTGATAATAAGAATTGTCCAGGCTATTTAATTGCTATTTCTATCTTTGAAAAAAAATCCCACTCTGTCTTTTTTCAAAGTCCCTACATATATTAAATAGTTAAGTTGAATGTATATATGATGTGATTCCACAATATAATTCTTATAGTATTTTGTCTCTACATTAAATTCACTTTATTAGGGTTAATTATTTCATTGTTTTTACCTTTACAAAAATATGGATATATCTTTCCTCCCTAAATTGGTCCTAATGATTCTTTTGAATGAGATCAAGAGAGAGTTGCTTATTTCCATATCTGATATTCTGATTAATCCTGACATAATAAAGTGCTGGAAAAGATAGGACATTTTTCAAGGAGATTATGGTTTTAGTTAAGTGAGTAGAGATGTGTAAAACTAATTTCAGTCTTGGGGCGCCTGGGTGGCTCAGTCATTAAGAGTCTGCCTTCGGCTCAGGTCATGATCCTGGGGTCCTGGGATGGAGACCCACGTCGGGCTCCCTGCTCAGCGGGGGTCCTGCTTCTCCCTCTCCCACTCCCCCTGTTTGTGTTCCCTCTTCCACTGTGTCTCTCTCTGTCAAATAAATAAATAAAATCTTTATAAAAAAATAATTTCAGTCTCATTTGGGACAACAATTTACTTTATTTTCAAGATGCCAGGTGGATTTGTATGGACTTATGTGAAATATTCTTTATGCTATACCATAAGCACAAGCATTGGTTATAATTCTTGCTCTTTTATACTTGAGTCATTTATCTATCTGCTTTGCACTTAAGAGTATTAAAAATCCATCCTTTATAAACCTAAGCTATTTTACAACTTATTTTGTAATAAATAAGATGTATAAGAGATATACATGTCATTAAGTTTCAATTAAGGACTACAGAAAAACCAATTGATGAACAGTACAGAGACACATGACAGCTTTGAAACATTTTAAATGTTGATACCAGTTTTTCTCCAGCATTTCACAGATTGTGATCTGATAATATTCTGTTTGGATGAAAGTGTTGGCTCAGGGACAATGACACATCTCCTGTTTTGCTTTTTCTTCTAGTGAAACTCCAGTAATGCTGGTATGGAGGGATTCTGGAGTGGTGTTGAAGAGCAAAACTGAGGAGATAATGGGGATGCCTGGGTGGCTCAGATGGTTAAGCATGTGCCTTTGGCTCAGGTCATGTTCCCAGGGTGCTGGGATCGAGTCCCACATAGGGCTCCTGGCTCAGCGAGGAGCCTGCTTCCCCCTCTCCCTCTGCCTCTCTCCCTGCTCAGGCTTTCTCTCTCTCTATCTCTGTGTCTCAAATGAATAAATAAAATCTTTTAAAAATAAATAAATAAAAATAAACTGAGGAGATAATGGAGACTAACTGAATAGAGAGTTCACATGAACTGAGCACTGGTGGTGGATGAGAAGAAGGAAAATATCAGAAGAGCTGAGGAGAAAGCATTGTGGTCCGAGGAAACAGGGAAGGAGAAGGTTAGGCTCTGTGAAGAACATTAAAGGTTAAGTGATGAGAAAATAGCAACTAAGAGGGGAATGGGAAGAGACAGACTGAAAACATATGCACACTTTTGAAAGTTCTAGTCCTACTAAGTAGTTTGGGCTTCATTTTAAAGGCTAGTTCACTGTGGACTGTCCTCATTTATAAAGTGAGGATAATGCTATTATACATTGCATAAGGTTGTTATGATAATAGCTAATAGTTACACAATATGATGTGTTAGACACTGTTTAAAAGTGTGTTTAGGATTAAAACTCCTTTTGATATAGATACCATCATCCCCATTTTATGGATAAAGATATTGAGGCAGAGAAAATTAAATTGTACAAGTGACACACTTTGGACATGCATGCACTTCTTAAATGTCAGAACCAAAATCTCTACCGAAGCCATTGACCTCTAGCTGCTGCGCTCATAACCACACATATACTAGACTCTGTTATCAGAACTAAATGAGATTATGTATGTAATGAAGGAATGTCACCACTCTGATACTGTTTATGTCCTATGCTCTAAAATCAACACTTCTCCTTTCAAGTCTTAAATATTTTAAATCCTGTACACCTTTTATAATCTTGTTTCAAAAGCTATAGCCCTTGCTTCATTTTCTCAGCCTCTGTAGTCTGGTGCTTCATATGTGTGCCCATGGTTACCTTCCCCCTGATTTCAGTATCTCACTCTCCTCTCTCATTTTAACATCAGGTAAAATAAAATAATAAAATAAAATAAAATAAAATAAAATAAAATAAATAAAATAAAATAAAATAAAATAAAATATAAAATAAAATAAAAAAAACAGAAAATGTGTAAATAGCCTCAGCTTCCTATTTATTAAGTTGTGTCTCTCACCCACTATAGGGTGCTTCATTTCATGTTCTAAGGATGTTTAAATAATTCCTATGACTAGATTTTCTGACCAGTCTGACTAATGCACTTAACACCCAACAGCATTTTCTTACAGAAAGGGGAATTACTAGAGATTATAAAAAGTTAAAAAAAATATGTCAAATGACTATGACAAAGCAGTAAAATATTCATCACGTTACAAATGTCGAGAATGTGTATATCTCTTTCAAATATTTGAAGGAATTAGGTGTAGAGTCAAGGATTCATTAAAAAATAAAACAGAAATTAAACCACACTTTTTGAATCATTTCAAAATTCACTTGTTAAAAAGTTTTTCTTTTAGATCTAGGTCTATGAAATAATCTCAGCAAGAGAGACTGTTTTTGTTTCATATTTTAGTTTCATACCCTTTAAGCTGTTTATTTCATTATTATGAGTTTTAGTGGTTCCAAAGTATCTTTTTTTTTTTTTGTAATATAATATGATTTTCCCCTTGGTGGCCTTGTTTGAGAAAAGTGCTTTGGTATGATTCTCAATACAGTCACTAGAGTTCTTCTAGTCAAATAGTTTGAATTTAGATATAAAGAAAAAGTAGATACCAACAGATGAGCCATCCTGTTCAAAATAGACATGACTAGATACTGGTGAACCAAAAACATACTTGGAAATGATTTGAAGGTTATAGAAATCCAAGAAGCTATAATGCAAAAATTACTTCAAGATCATCATCACAATCAACCCAATTCATTTACAGACAGTAAGGCCTTTGGTTTTTTTGAAACATGCCAGAAAATGAACAATATTGACAATACCAAAGGTCACGTGTGATGTTGAATTTCAATTTCATTTCTCATTAAATATTTGCTTCCAACTAGGATATATTACAAAGAACTTAGTTTCAATACTTTGGTTATATTGTCCTAATCCAAACAATGATTCCTGACTAAAACAAAACCATACTTCAGATCTATTCTACTGTTAAAGTTACAAATCCAAACATCCAATGTAGTTTTTCTTAGCATACAACCTAGCTTTTTCTTCTAAACTGAGTTCATATCCCCCTAATTTCTTCCTAGGGAATCTGTAAATAATCCTGAAAATATGTTTCACAACACAATGAAATTACAATTTCCCTGTACATCAAATTAAAAATTATTTTATTTCATCCATTTTAGATACTGCATTTTTAAATTTTGATTTCTTATCTCTAACATTATTTCCTTTTATCTCTTTATCCTTCCTTGAAACACAAAAAATATAAACGTGATTTTTGTCATAGAACAGAGATACATGACGAATATTCTCTACTGAATATATTTTGAATTATTATTGTATGGTATTGAACTTTCTCCTGTTTGAAAAAAATAAAGATTGTCTTTGAAATATTTAAATTCTTACCTACAAGTTTCCTTATACTGAAAACAAACAAACCCGGCATTTCCTTTAATGTATGGAAGATCTTTGATTTAGTCCTACATAGTCTTTAATTGAGGGTAATAACATATGAATGAGTTTGAGATTTTGAGGGTGGATGTGTTAATATTTTTTTTAAGAATCTAGCTTAATAGCACACTTAGCCTTTGTCTGATTCAATAAGAAATCTTATAACCATTTTTCTTATTAGATGCCAAACGGAAAAAAAAAAAAATCTTCCCTGAGTGTAGAACTAATGTTCTGTTGTAATAAGAAAGTTTTGTCTAGTCATTAATTTGCCTCTTGAATTTTATTTTTAGCAGAATATTTTCAGTATCTTTTTTACTTGATTCATAACATTATTTGAATTTCAACTATCATTTATGTGTGAAAGAATTTCCCCATACCAAATAAAAATAGCTGTAGAACCAATGTTCTGTTATAATAAGAAAATTTTGTCTAGTCGTTAATTTGCCTCTTGAATTTTATTTTTTAGCAGAATATTTTCAGTATCTTCTTTACTTGGCTCATACATTACTTGAATTTCAACTATCATTTATGTGTGAAAGAATTTCCCCATACTAAATAAAAATAGCTTATAGATTTTAGGTGTTGATTCTATTTCTTGCGTATTTCTACAGTTTTGGTCCTAATACTTTGCAACTACTGGGACAATAACATACATAAGTTTTTATATATACATATTTTATTAGAGGGACAAAATTGTCTCTAATCATTGAAATTAACAACAATGATTTTAGAGTTAGTGTTAAAACATGTAAATTCCCATTTTAAACTCTCTAATATTCCTGTGATTATACTAATTTTAGAAATAGCTATCTTCTCCATATTTATAATGTTTCCATATGTATTTGAAAAATGTTTCCAGAGTTTCAAAATTCTTTATTATGTTAGGGGTACATAATAAAGAAGTCCTCTCTTTTTATTTAGAAAAAAAATCTTAGTCTTTGGACTAAATATAGTTTCATGGTTGGAAAAGTTCTTTTTGTCAATCTCAGGCAACTGCTTCTAGCATGCAATTTGTCATTTGAGAAGTAAGTGGAGCATGGCCCAGGTGTGAAGTGAACTGATGGAAAATTATGAATCAAGTTAGCAAGAAGGAGAATTCCAAGGTTGGCTTGAAATATCAGGAAGACCTATGCTTCAGGAATCATGGGCAGAATTATGGAAACAGTTCATGTAAGGCATTAATAAAAACAGTCTGAAGAAATGACAAAAAGTTATTATGCCAGTTTAAGTCTTGAAAAGTAAGGCAGATACTGAGAAAACCTTCAAAGGGTAGAACTGAAAGCAAAAAAAGGAATGGTTTTGTCAGTCTTACTTAAAACATATTCTTGTTCTTCTAACTGCAAAGCAATATGTTATATCCTCAGGATAAAAATAATAAATAAAACAAATAAGGTCCATATCTTCTAAACTTAGAGTCAGTAATGCCAAGATCAAGTCTACATTTTTTTTTTTATCTTGAGTATATATGCTGGTCCCACTTCAACCCATACTCAATCTACAGCCAGAGTGCAGAAACCTGAGTTAGTCTAATTAGGTCTAAGGGGAAGTCATAAATATATACACTACAGCCAGAATTTACCAATCAAAAAATTCAGGTATGGGGTATGGTACAGTTTGGGTTGCCTTCTCTAACAACATTCATTATTTTGGTTAGAAAAGTCTTAAGTGCTATTTGAAAAATATCATATAATAAAAAAAAAAGCATGAAGAGTAAGACCAAGGTCATCTTTCATTCTACCACTGATTGCTCTGTTAACATTTTTATGTATATCTGTTCAAAGTTATTCTATTCCTGTAACACAAATTTAGATATGCTGCTTGATTTTACTACTGTGAATTACTTTTAAAACTTTTTATTGTTATGACCTTTTACTTTTGATCAAATCCAAAATCCTTGACAGGCTCTACGTATTCCTTTAGGCTCTTAAACCTTGCCCTTCAGTCCAGGGAAGCTCCTCACAGTGACCCAGCACTGAGATAGGTGGTAGATGTGCTTGATATGTTCTTGCAACATGCCAGCTTTTACTGACCTAATTCCTTCTTCTCATGTGTATTTCATCTTAATTTTCATTTTCCTTGACTTCCCCAATCCCTCAGGCAAGGTTGCACTCTGTAATTCTCCGCAATAATTAGTACACTTGATATACCTTATTTTAGCCTCTTCATTCTCACTAACTTTTCTTTTTAAAGATTTATTTATTTGAGAGAAAGAGAGAGAGAAAAAGTGCAAGTGGGAGGAGGGGCAGAGGGCCAGAATCTTCAAGACCCATCTTGGGTCTTCAAGAATCTTAAGAATCTTCATGACCCATGAGATCACTACCTGAGCCAAAACCAAGAGTGGGACGCTCAAAAGACTGAGACACCCAGGTGCTCCTCTCACTAACTTCTTAATTATATTGTCACATATTGTATCTTCATTGTTCACTGATATATTTTCACTTAGTAAATGTTTGTTGACTGAATCAATACCCTTTTCATAAACTGATTATTATAAATTTTAGATATATTTCCCTATTAACAAATATATGACTGACTACATATTTTAATAATAATATATTTCACTAGGGCGCCTGGGTGGCTCAGTTGGTTAAGCGACTGCCTTCGGCTCAGGTCATGATCCTGGAGTCCCGGGATCGAGTCCTGCATCGGGCTCCTTGCTCGGCGGGGAGTCTGCTTCTCCCTCTTCCGCTCCCCCCTCTTGTGCTCTTTCTCTCTCTCACTCTCTCTCTCAAATAAATAAATAAAATCTTTAAAAATATATATATATTTCACTAAATGAATTGGCTGCATTTTATTCAGCAGTTTTTCCTCGAACTTTGGTAATTACTATTTTGATACAATTTTCAACGAACTTCTAATAAGCAATTTATACAAATGTTTTATTTATTAATTAATTAATTTACTTAAGCATATGTATTAGAGAGAGAATTGTTGGGTAAATATATGTATTTTTTTTTTTTGGTATGCACACACATAAAATATATTGCCAAATGAGCTCAAGACTAGCAATAAATATACCAATTTACTTTTATATTAGCAGTATGTAAAGGGCAATGGCCATAAGAAATGGCATCTGAAGTTTATTTTATGAGTCTTATGTTATGTTGTTCTTTTACTTTAATATGAAATAATATTTTTATATATTTTTAGTTTTATGTTGAGTTTAAAATTTAACCTTTTGTTCATAAACATTTAAGTCTACTTGTTTAAAATGATAATAATAATAGTAATATCAATAATGGCAGTAATAATAAGTAGCAACAGTAGTATTAGAAGTAGAAGGAGCAGGAGTTACAGAAGTATCACTAGGAATTTGGCAATCAGTGCTATTCTATTGCAGTAGGAACCCTCTTAAATATTTATAAACAAGTCCTGTCTTAACATAAAGGATTATTAAAGACTAAAATGGGTTGCTGAACATCTAATGAAAGACAAGAAGCCAAAGAATAAGCAAATTATTTTATAAGAAAAGCATATGCAAAAGAAAATAGAAAGTATTCTTAGTGTCTCTACTAACTTCTCAATTCTGTTTACTTAAATCTTTTTTGTTAAAGATTTTTTTTTTATTTGGGAGAGAGAGAATGTGTGCACACAAGTGGGGGACAGGCAGAGAGGAGAAGCAGACTCCCCACTGAACAGGGAACCTGATGCAGGGCTCAATCCCAGGATCCCAGGATCATGACCTGAGCCAAAGGCAGGCGCCCCTAATTTTACTTAAATCTTTGAGTGTATTCTACTGCACTCCAAAAATATGCATTACTTACTCATTATAGCAATTAAAATGACCAAAATTTTCTCTTTAAGACTATGATCTTTCTTTACTTTTCTTCAGTATCTCTAAAATACAGTAATCACTGAATAAAAAACAGTTACAGTGCTTTACAAATGGGAACTTCTTTCCAGGTTAAAAAATGCATTACTAGATTTTTTTCAATTTTATTTCTCTTGTGTGGCTAATATTTTCCTTTCAATATTTGTGTGACATTTTTAAAATGTTAATAATTGCAATGAACTAAAATGACAGCTTTTTTACTTTCTGATTTTGTAGAGCAATCAAGTAATTCAGGGTTACAAATAAAATGAGGGATCTGTGGGAAAATTAATATATATGTAAAATTACATATATACACATATACATGTAAAATGCAAATTTGTTCAATATCTACTAAACAGAATCCTGAGTAGTTTATAAAATTAAAAAAATAAGTAGGACCTATTAGTGAAGCATGGAGTTCTGAATAATTCAGATTGATCTAGTAAAATTTCTGTTTGGGCATGTTTATACATCTTATACTATAAAAAAAACTTTTAATACTACAATCAATTATTTTATTCAGTATTTCCCTCTTCCATAAAATTTTAGCATTTATATGCTCTGTTAACTAAATGCTAAAAATAATAAACACATGGCCTTATTATATTGTTGTATACATTTTTAAGACTTTGAAGTTCTCTGAAGAAGCAAAGTGTTGAGGCTTATTTCATTTTGATTCCTGTTATAGATGCTTTTTACTATGATATTGACTTTGGTTGTGAGCTGTTCTCCTGGTAGAATTGATTTATGATACACTCTGTTGCTATCCAGACAGTTTCCAGTGAAGTGACAAAGAAGTTCTGCTTCCATACCCATCTAATCACTGGAAAGCAAAGAAAGACCAGACAAAACAAAACCCTTTATACAAGGTGACTGGATACGAAATGTCATGTTGTATATGCTATGTGTGAAAATAAATAGTGGACATATATACTTTGTTAATTGGCATTGTTATTTGCTTCCTAAAAGGCCAATTTATACCTGGTACATAGACTATAAAAACTGTTGTTGCATCAAATGGTTTGTTAAAAGAAAATGCCCATACATTTTATGTGAAATTTAATACTTCTGCTTATAATCTTTGCTTCTTTATTTGCAAGGATATAGATGTTAAAAGATTTAAAGAATAAATAGCAAGTGACAAAATGAGAGAAAATATATATTCAGGTAGGAAATTGACTGATAGAACATTATTTTGCCAAATTGAAGACCATGAAACATATTATATATTATCTTTACAGTCTAACACACTAAATATTGCAGTGCGCTGTGGTTAAAACATTAAACCTAGGAGGAGAGGGAAGATAGATAACAAGGAGTGAAGGAAAGATACAGTGAGGGCAGATTTTAGTGAGTCCTGGATGCCATGATACCCATAAGGCAGACTTAATTAATTAAAAAGTAAACTGAATGGGTATTAAAGAGGGCACGTACTGCATGGAGCACTGGGTGTTATACACAAACAATGAATCATGGAACACTACATCAAAAACTAATGATATAATGTATGGTGATTAACATAATAAAAAAAGTAAACTGAATGTCCCATTTGTATTTTGCTTTAGAAATATATTTGTGTGCAATGTGTACAGGAAAGGGACTGGCAATAGGATGGCTTGAGAGAAGACTATTGCTGTGGGACAAAGAATATTAGGAAAGTTTCTGGGAGGGACAATATTACAGAGAATGAAGAAGAGGGAGCAGATTTTGTGGTGTTTTAAATATAAATTTTACAACTTGGTTACTGATAGAACATGGATAGTAAAATAGAGAAAGGAACCAAGAGTGTTTCTAGGATTTTAGTCCAAGTAAGTAAATCATTGAAATGCCATTGATTAAGAAATGGAATGAAAACAGAAGAACATCTGGAAGGTGGATGCAGGTCTTATGATGCATTCAATCATAGGTTTCTTGATTTTCAAAATGAATGCAGGTAATCTCTGTAGAAATTGCAAATAAACTCTCACTATGGCACTCACTATTCCCCATAGGGTATAATCTGTTATCACAGTGGCAGATTGATTACATTAGACCACTTCCATCATGGCAACAATTATCCTCACAGTGATAGACTTATATTTGGGGAGTAGATTTGCCTGCTCTGTCTATATCATTTCTGCCAGTACTATCACGCACAGATTTATAGAATATTGTGATCATTAGCAAGGTATTACATAAAACACTGCCTACCAGGGAATTTATGGCAAGGTAAATGTGGCAGTATACTCCTCTGCATGGAATTTTCTGGTCTTATCACACATTCCATCAACTAGAAGCATCCAACCTGGGAGATCAGTATAATGACTTTCAGAGGGCTCAGTTAAGGTAACAGGGGGCCAATATGAACACGTTGCATTGGGATGTTGGCTTTTATGATGAGGCATTTGTCTAAAATCAGCAACCAACATATGATACAGTCTCTCCCATGGCCAGAAATATAAATCCTGAAACCAAGAGTAGAGATAAGAGTGGTTTTCCTTATAACTATACCTAAATAATCTATTTGAAGAATGTTTGATTCCCATAACTTGTGCCCACAGTGTCAAGGGAAGTCTGCTACCACCAGAGAATCTGGCAATGATTCCAATGAATTGGAAAATGACATTTTCTCCCATCATTTGACATTTCTCATTGAGATTAAATAACAAATTAACACGGAACCTACAATGTTAATTGATCCTGATTACTAGGGAAAATTGTGTTGATGATATCTAGCAGGGAACAGGAAGACTGATTGAAAGTCAGAATGAATTCACTATGATTCTTCTTAGAATGATCTTTCCTTATAATTTTGGTGAGTGGAATACTGTGATTTCTAGTAAAAGAAAAAAGTCAGCAGTAACTTTTATTGTGCAGAAATAACACTTTGAGTTATTTCTCCAGGTCAGGAACTCAATTTATCTGTGATGTAGAAGAGGGTAGGGGAGATATGGAATGATTAGTGCCTATCATTATTTACACACATAAAGGTGTCTATTTTTATTAACATACTTAATGGCTAGCTAGGAAGCCCAGGACTATAGCAGTTATATATTTTATATTATGCATTTTTCCTTCATATTCCTACAACCTTATAAGAAGAATGACAGTGGGGCGCCTGGGTGGCTCAGTTGGTTAAGCGACTGCCTTCGGCTCAGGTCATGATCCTGGAGTCCCGGGATCGAGTCCCGCATCGGGCTCCCTGCTTGGCAGGGAGTCTGCTTCTCCCTCTGACCCTCCTCCCTCTCATGCTCTCTGTCTCTCATTCTCTCTCTCTCAAATAAATAAATAAAATCTTAAAAAAAAAAAAGAATGACAGTGGATACAAATCAATAGCACCCATGATGATACATTTACTAACCGATGATTACACTTTGTGTATGCCCTGAAATGGAGACACAAACTTTTACCTGAATTAGGACAAGAGTGAAAAGCTGAAGGGGCAAAGTGATGGACTTTGCCAGATCTTCCATTTGTGGTTCTTTTTTTTTTTTTTTTTTTTAAGATTTTATTTATTTGAGAGGGAGAGCACACAAATCATGGAGTGAGGAGCAGAGGGAAGGGGACAAGCAGACTCCCCACTGAGCAGGGAGCCCAAAGTGGAGCTAGATCCCAGGACACAGAGATCATGACCTGAGCTGAAGGCAGATGGCTAACCAACTGAGCCACCCAGGTGCCTCTCCATTTGTGATTCTAAATCCACTCTTCCCCCTCCTCCTCCTTTCCTCTGCCCTGGGAAGCTGAGCTCATTGGCTTCTGATTCTATGTAGGCAATACAGAATCCTTGCAAGAAATCACAGGGAGGAATTATATTGATAGAAATCTATTCACTCCACTATATGAGTCCCTGGGAGGTATTTGGTCTCTGTGTCCCTTGCATGGATGTCACTACTTCATTTAATGCAACTTTACCCACCTCTCTTTCCAGATTCTGTGAGCCACTTCCTCATGCCCCTTCATGCCCCTTCATGCCTGAGATATTTAGAGTTGTTCTTCTATCAGGTGAATAAAAGCTCCTCTGTTGCACTTGTTGTAGATTCCTGCACTATTCCCTGTGGTTTGAACCATCCTCACACCTTGTATGTATTCTTATTGGAAAGAATACACAGTGAAATTTCCTAATTTGAGTGTGCCATGCATTTCCTTTTAGGACTGTGAAGCTGACACTGTGTGAGAGCTTTCGAAGACAAGCCACATAGGAGGCCCTGGAAGTGTTACAGGGAAGATTAGAAATTTTGAGGTGACCATTGCAGGCCAATCTCATAAATCTTCAACATATTTGTTGAGAGGCAACTGCTGTGAGCAAGAATGACTGACCAAAGCAGAATTGCTGGTAGAAGCAGAGATAGTTCCTTTGAAATAATGTTTGATATCAAAGGCTGCAGATCTCATAGATCACCAATGAGATACAAGTCATAAAAATGAATAGAAGTTGGGCCTGGAAAAAGCTCAATAAAACAAAAAGGGTCTTATTTTTAAGTCCTTTATTAAAGCAACAATAAAAGAGAATTTTCTATAAGACCTATAAAAATTTTAAAAATTGCCTAATATTTTTAGAGAAATAAAAAGCTAATGAAGCAAGTATAGCCTTGAAAGGACAACATAAAGAACGTACACATACACACAAACACTCATAGAAGCAGACAAACAATAAAAGATGGCAGAAAACAGAATAATTTGCAAAGGAAATGATAAAAATGAAATAATTTTTTTAAAATCTAAATAATTCAAATAAAGATAACCAATAGTTTGGGTATCTATTAAAAATACTAAGTCAGGTTGACATCATACTTCTGGAAGGCAGTATTTCTTGTTATAAAGCAGTTACTACTTTGACAAGATACTTAAGGAAAGGTCATGGAAAGCAAGAATATATTATCTAGCCAAGTTTTCCTTTGAGTAAAAGAACAAAGACAGATCTTTGAGTCTGGAACATTAGAACTTGAGTTGGGAAGTCTGTATCAAAGACTACTCATAAATACTCTAGGGAAGAAATGTCAACCCAAAATTGATGATTGGGAAAATGTGTAAAACATCTGGAGGTGAACACTGAGAATAATAACTGTAACATTAAAACAAAGGAGGGGTAGGTGGTTCAATATCATAGAATGTAACTGGTAAAAATAAGAAAAAAATAAAAAATGGGAGGGAAAGGATAAGAAAAAGTAGAAGTGGATTGATCTTCCTAATTTTCTCATATGTAGTAGCTGGGAATTGAAAGCTGACAAATCACGTAGTAGAAATTATCTCAAAAACGCAAAGGTAAAGATCAGAAGTGGTAATATTGATGGAACTGATAGAGGGGTTAGGATAAAGGTATTACAAAATGGCATACATATAAAGATGGCTATGAAGAAATAGAAGAACATTTCCCTAAATATAAAAGCTAATACAAGACAATTAAGAAAACAAAACACATTTTAAGACATATACATACAAATGGTTAATATACCGTAAAATATTACTACAGGACTATGATCGAACATATCTATCATGTTTAACTCTGTAACAGAAAGAAAAAAAAATACCTTAAAAGCATAATTTCCTTTACAAATTATTTTTTCATATTTTATCATAAAATGGACGATTTCACACATCATTACATATTTATTCTACAAAACTATTTACTAAATGTAATAGTATGAAATTCACATAAATAGGAATTTAATTAAAATGTAAACTCATTATTTAAAATAATTCATATCTTGAAACTTTTACTCAGACTACAATTTCCAAAATACACTTGATAATTTTTCAAGTAGATAGTGATATTTATGGTTAAAAAATTTCTTCTCTAGGAAAAAATCTCAATTCTGCATTTGAGAACATTTTTTTTTCTCTTTTCAGTTGGGAGAAGAACTATTACTTCCTATAGAAATAAAACAGTAAGAATAGAATCATGGTAAAATTCCACTTTTGTTTATTTCAAAATCAGTGGCCAATACTTCTTGGATCTCTTGGATACTTGGATATTTGATGTTTCAAATATTCCTTCTACCTCTTCTAGCTGCAAAGGCAAGTTAGATATATGCCATCAGAATAGCAGTGCTGTTTCGGAGGAAAAGGAAGCGTTACATTTTATAACAAAAGGTGCTGGTTTATCAATCATTTCTTTTTTGTTTCTCTAGATAAGCCATACACATAAATGATTTGTATATGTGTAACTTTTTCATAAAAAATTATTTACAAGTTTTAAGTTCTATTTCTGAAATACTTCACTACATTTATACTTATAGGCATTTTATCCCATATTGTATGACTCTTATGTAAAAGAAAAACACATATACACCTTGTATAATGCCCAAATTGTTCAACACAACCTAGCACCATATTCATGAGATGAAAAATAAGAAAATAATGATGCAAAATACCCACATTAAATTATTTTCAAATGTATCAGTTTTTTTTCTTTTGAGTTAAACATTTAAAAACATAGAACATATAAATTGAGCAATCACCTCAAAAATGTACTAAAATAAAGCAAATTTGATTAGTAGAAATGCCAACAGGAATTTGAATTAGTTTCCTATTTTTTACATCTACTTTTAGAAAAAAATTAACAATATTATGAGGTTTATTTCTTCCTCATCTTTAAAAAATTCTTTTCCTGGGGCGCCTGGGTGGCTTAGTAGATTAAGCATCTGCTTTGGCTCAGGTCATGATCCCAGCGTCCTGGGATCAAGATTGGCATCGGGCTCCCTGCTCAGTGGGGAGCCTGCTTCTCCTTCTCTCTCTGCAGCTCCCCCTGCTTGTGCTCTCTCACTCTCTCTGTCAAATAAATAAATAATTTTTTTTAAAAAATGCTATGGTGAGCGCTGTGAATTGTGTAAGACTGTTGAATCACAGATCGGTACCTCTGAAACAAATAATACATTATATGTTAAATATATATATATATATATATATATATATATATATATATATATATATATATATATCTCACTGGCAAAAAAAAATTCTCTTCCTGCTATTCTTGGGTTTTGTTGGATATTTTTAGTGATTCTATTTTGTCTTATTTTATTGACTTAGCTCTATCACCTATCTATCATCTATCTATCTATCTATCTATCTATCTATCTATCTATCTATCATCTATCTATCTATCTATCTATCTATCTATCTATCTATCTATCATCAGTTGCTCCGGGATTCATCTGAGAGAGACAGAGAGAGAAAGAGAGAGAGCTCATGAGTCAGGGGTGAGGAGTAGAGGCTGAGAATCTCCAGAAGACTCCCTGCTGAACATGGAGCCAGCCCCGGGACTCAATCCCATGACCCTGAAATGTTGACCTGAGCCTAAATCAAGAGCTATCCACCTAACCGACTGAGCCACCCAGGTGGCTCTAGGATTCAAAGATTCACGTTATTCACTCATAACTGGTCCCAGGAATTCAAGTATTATTCCCATCTGAATGCAGTGTGAGAAGCTTATTGCAGTATTCTTACATCACCAGTTTCCCAGCCTTTGTGCCACTGTTCCCATACATTTTACATCTACATATGTTATAAACCCAAAAATGCATTGTTGCTATTTTCCACTGTTATTTTCAATCCACTTTTGTAGTGTTAACAAAATGAAAAGCATTTATTTAATCATATTTATTTAATGCTATTTAATCATGCATTTACCATTTCCAGTGCTTACTATTCAACTTTTACAGATATTTTACAAATATCTCTTGAGTATCATTTCCTTCTATCTGAAGGATTTCAACATTTTTGCAGTGTTAATCTGCTAACAATGGATTCTCTCTACTTTTTATGTCAAAAAAACAAAAACAAAAAACCACAAGTCTTTATTATGCTTTTTGTAAAATATATTTTCTCTTGGTATAGAATCCTAATTTACTGTCTGGCGTTTTCTGCAAATTAATACAATTTTTTTTCTTTTCAATACTTTAAAGATATATGTAGATACAATGAATAACTATGTTAATAAAACTATGTGGTATGTTTATACTGTGGAATAACTAAATTTTCAATCAGAGTATTTTACCCTAGGTTTTATAACTCCTATAGTGTCATGTTGAAGAAAAGAGACAAAAGCATAGAAACTTAAAAGTAAAGGCTATAAAGATAAGTGAAAAGGAAAAGAAAAGACAGGGAAGGTGATACAGTGATGAGAGGCCCATTCAGGTAGAATGTTCAGAAAATGTTTCTCTAAGTGTGTGAGTGTAAAGGAGTCAGCTAGAGCATACCAGAGAGCAAAAATTATAAACCTAAGCCTTGGAGTGTGTGAGTGCTTGCATTATTCCAGTTGATTTTCCCAAGTCTGTTACGCCTATAAATAGTAAGTTAAATTAAAAAATGTGGATTTGATTCATATAACAAAAAGGAAAGAAGTATATCAACCATGTTAGTGTTTGCTTGTTTTTTATGTTAACAAAAGCCCAATTTTAAACTGTGAAATATTGTATTTTTCTGATCTGTCTTAATTTCTAATTGTACAGATTGTGAAAAGTCACTAATTCATCAGTTATTTCTTATTATAAGGTATTTGATGAATCATATCCTCTTATTACAAATGATTGTAAATCACTCTTCTTTAAAATCTTTAAATTCTAGAAAATATTTATTTTTCCCCTAATTTTTTTAAAGCCACATGTAGAAAATAAATTACATCTTAATTTAACAAATCATTATTAACTGTCAGTAAGTATGTTATGTTGATACTGGCCTACCTACATAATTAGGCCCTGGATATGATTAGATGCTTCACTGAAACCTAGTAAGAGTCAAAACTGATGGTGAATTAATCTATGACAAAAAAGGCAAGAATACGCAATGAGGAAAAGACAGTCTCTTCATAATGGTGTTGGAAAAACTGGACAGCTACATGCAAAAGAATGAAACCGGACCACTTTTTTAGACTATACACAAAAATAAACTCAAATGGATAAAATACCTAAATGTGAGACCTGAAACCATAAAAGTCCTAGAAGGAGACATAGGCAGTATTCTTTTGAACATCAGCCTTATTTATGGACATGTCTTCTCAGGCAAGGAAAACAAAAGCAAAATTAAAGTATTGGGACTACAACAAAATAAAAAGCTTTTGTACATCAAAGGAAGCCATCAACAAAACAAAAAGGCAATGTACTAAGTAGGATAAGATATGTGCAAATGATGTATTTGTTAAGGGGTTAATATTCAAAATATATAAAGAATTCATACAGCTTAACACCAAAAAACCAAATAATCCAATTAAAAAATGGACGGAGGACCTGAATATTTTTTCAAAGAATACATACAGATGTCTAACAAATATATCAAAAGATGCTCAACATCACTCATCATCAGGGAAATGCAAATCAAAGTCCAATGGGGAAAAAAATGAGCTATCACCTCACACCTCTCAGAATGGCTACTGTCAAAAAAAAGTCAAAAAGACATGAAATAACAAGTGTTAGTGAAGATGTGGAGAAAAGAGAACTCTTGTACACTGTCAGTGGAAATGTAAATTGGTGCAATGACTGTGGAAAAGAGTACAGGTTTCTCAGAAACTTAAAAATAGAATTACTATACGGTCCGGTAATTTCACTACTGTGTATTACCCAAAGAAAACAAAAACAGTAATCACAGAAGATATACCCACCCCTGTTTACTGTAGCATTATTTGCAATAACTAAGATTTGAGTTGGAAGCAACTCAAATGCCCATCTATAGATGAATGGATAAAGAAAATGTGATACACACACACACACACACACACACGGACCCAAGGACACAATGGAAGAGGAATGTCATCAGTCAGCCACAAAGAATGAGATCTCACGATTTGTGACAACATGGATGGATCTAGAGGGTACTATGTTAAGTGAAATAAGTCAGCCAGAGAAAAACAAATACCATACAACTTCTTTTATATGTGGAATCAAAAACAAACAAAAAACGGAAACATAGTCATGAATAAAGAGAAAAATTTGGTGGCTGCCAAAGGGTAGGTGGGTTGGGGGGATGGCAAAATAGGTGAAGGGTAAAAAAAGGTAAAAATTTACGGTTATAAATAATAAGTCATGGAAATAAAAAGCACAGTATAGGGAATAGAGTCAATAATACTGTCATAACATTGTATGGTGATAGATTATACCTACATTTATCATGGCAAACATTCCATAATATATAGAATTTTCAAATCGCTATGTTATGCATCTAAAATTAATATAACATTCTATGTCAACTATGCTTAAATATGTTTTTAAAGTGTCAACTGAAACTTACTCCAAAAGTGCTAGCTTCCCACACCCTTATTTTATTCTGTATTTAGAAAATAGAAGACTATTTCTTCCCCAGGACTAAGCCTATGCATATCATTTATTTTTTAAAAAAATTGCTATTATTCTTTTATCAAAGAAAAAATAATCAACATGGTCAAATTATGCAGAAACTTTCACAACCATGATAAATTTTTATAATTTAACCTTTATATTCAGGTAGGAGACTGAAAAACTACTAATATGATACCTTTAAATAGAGTTAAGGAACATAGCCCCCTGGAAAATAATGCTCATTCAAATTAAACAATTAAATATACATATACATATATAGATACAAATTCTACATATATTTATATATTGTTTAATGTATGTATGCATATATGTATATATGGGTGTGTATATATGGATTTATAAATATATGCACATACATACATATTTTTTCATGCCCAGTTTATGATTTCTTTTCCATATGTATATACATAACCTGTAGAATGTCGACTATAAGCAAATTCTTGAATTAGAATGGATCCAGAGTCACATCAACAAAATCAGTAGACTGGTAAAAGCTCAACTTAAAATATACTTTTTGGGAACAGGGCAAAAGTATATATTGAATTCTCCAAATCCACACTTGTCAATGAACCAGAGTCTCCAGCATGCCTTTTGGGAAGAGAGAAAAAAATTGTAACTCAGGTATTTCTGTTATGGTCAGCTGTATTAGTTTTCTATTGCTGTGTAACATGTATTATCTCTGTTTTCATGGAAGAGAAGTCTGGACATAGGCTAGTTAGGTCCTCTGTTCAGCATTCCATCAGGCTGAAATCTAGGTATTGTTTAGGCTGGTGATCTTATCTGAGGCAAGAAAGCATGCTAGGATATAACAAAGTGATTACCTTCAATGTCTCTTACTAGATAGAACACAAGCATTTAAAACACAAATATTTATAAGCTAATGCCAGACAAATTCCAGGTGAATGATCTTCATCAAGAATTATAACTAGTTTTTAACTAAGTGGTGAATTAAATATAATGGTGATGATTACCTAGAATATTATGTGAATGAGTCTAACTATCCCCCAAATTGAAAACATACAGATTTTGTCTTAATAATTTGATTGTCTAATTTTGTATATTATATAAAAAGTTATAAAGAGACATTAGGTTTTTCACTAGAGACTATATTATACAGATACTTGGATTTTTTTTTCCTCCCAAGTTTCCAAGAAAAATTAATAATAGGTTATGTCTTAATATTTGGTTCCCAAGATATCTTATTCTAACTTATTATGTGATAATGTATGCTTATCAAAAAAAACCCACATGTTAATTAAACAATAAGAAAAACAGGAAAAGTCAAGAAAAACATTGTAGAATATAAACATGAAAAATAGCCCATATAATTAAAATGTACATATAAGCTTTGTCAAGTTTATGTCTGATAGACATATGTCTGTAGACAATGAAAATCTTTATCTCATTTAAATATGTTTAGAGCATAATTCAAGGAAATTATATAAAATGACATTCACATTTTTATAAACTTTTCATTTTGCAAAGAAGTCGAAACAAGCTAACAAAAACACTGCAATATAAAACAAATTTGTTGACCAGTTTTATGAGTTTCCTAGAGTAATAACAAATGCATATCACATAATTATATTTAAATTTGCTACATTTAAAAATTAACTGTCTTTTATAAATGCCCAGTGTCATTTATCCTCATGTTAATGTGTGTGTGTGTGTGTGTGTCTATTTTTCATACTATTGACTTTTATTTATTTTGGAAAAAGATAGCCAGATTTCTTACACAAAATCTAAAATTAAAGGATTTGTTTTTGGGGGCGCATCTGGGTGGCTCAGTTAAGCATCTGCCTTTGGTTCAGGTCATGATCCCAGGGTCCTGGGATCTAGCCCCATATCGGCTCCCTAGTCAGCAGGGAGCCTGCTTCTCCCTCTCCCTCTGCTGCTCCCCCTGCTTATGCTCTCTATCTCTCTCTCTCTGTCAAATAAATAAAATTTTTTAAAAAAAGTATTTTTTTTAACTATCACCTACTTTGCTTAATATCTTAAATTATCTCTTCCTTATATTGCACTCTTCCAATATGTTCACTGCCACTTTTTTAGTCATTGACATTTCATTATTATATAGCCAGATTAATTAATTCAGGTGAAATGATACTAAATTTGCTTATCCACGTGACTTTATTTTTGTCATTTCAAGGTATTTTATTTTACTCTCTGTTATCTCCCCTTAGAGAACAAGTAGAATAGCTGTCTACTGAATACTCTGGTTTTCTATAAAATGCCCAATCCTGAAAAATAACTTATTTAAGCATGTTTAAGCCATAATAGCAGCACTTTTTGACAGTTCTAGGTTAATGTAACCTTGGAGAGTTTGAGCAGAACAAGAGTTCAACTAGGAAGAAACTTTATTTCTTTTCTCTAATATTTGCTCCACTATAAGACCTAGCTAATTAAATTTACGTTATCTCTAATGAGACCATTTTGCTAACTCCCTCTCCTCAGCCAGCAATTTCTTCCTAGTATTAATCTGAAAACCGCATGGTTTTTTCTTCCATTAAAGCTAACTTAATGCAATATTGCTTACAAAAACAATAATTTATAATCATAAATATTTTCTTTCTAGAAACTAGGAATACACAATACTTATAATGATTTTGCATAATTATGAAAATAATTTTCCAGTTGTCTTAGGTAAGCACTTAATTAAACTATAATTTATTGATATATTTAAGCATAAAAGTCAATAAAAAGTATAATTAATGGAAAAATATACACCCCTATATACATATATAATTCTTGGATTTTGATGAGATTTTCTTTGAAATCATTTTCTATGGTTAAATGACACATAGAATGGTGAAAAGGGTTTAATTTGCAGCTCAAGATACTAGTATAAGACAGAACTAATAACATTAATTTCAGTGCCTCCTAAAATATTGGAACATAGTAGGTAAACAAAATAATGTGTGTTTTGAATAAAGGAAAGTGAAAGAGACATTTGCAACTGGGTTGTCAGTAGGAATTCCAGGCACCCTCCCTGCAAGAATTTGAATTGGGAAACTGACCACAGCTCCAGAGACTTGGGGTAGGGAAAAATAGTCAAAGTCAATCATATCTCCATTTTCCTTGACACTAACTGGTTCAGAGCCTGACTGAAGCAAGTCAATTTCTCTTGGTAAGGAAACATTAACTATTTAAAGAGAGCAACAAGAAATGAAACTCTCTTTTTCTCTTGTACTTGAGTGGTAAGTATTGATCTCTCTCTTGCTTTTTTACTTGTCTTGCTATAACCACATAAGAAATCAGTGATAGAATGGAGCCAACACTGTGGATGGCAGAACAGAGACAAAGATTTTGGTTCAGGGTAGCACTGTTGATCTCTTGGACTAACACTGAATGTCTGTTATTTATAGCTAAAAAGCATTCTATTTGAAAGGAAAGAAAATATAGTAAAATTGGAAGAAGAAAAAAATATGATGGAATGGTAATATTGAAACCAAATATAAGCATAATGGTAATATTGAAACCAAATATAAGCAGCCAAATATAAAACAAACCCATGCATACAACAAAAATAATAAATGTAACACATCTTTAAATAATTTATTTGAATAAAGAAATAGAGCAGAATGAAGGGTGTTCAAAGAAATATTCTTGCTTTGCTCATTGGCTTCAAGAATCATCTATTATTTTAAAAACCAATCTTCCTTAGACTAAGAAGTAGGTAGAGTTTTAGAATTACTCTGAAAGCCATTTTAGTGGTTTATTTTGCTAAATTTCTTAATCACAGTCATAACTACTACTTAAGCAGATGTGCAATCTTGATAATGATAAAGAAGATGATGATCATGGTAAAAAATTATTACTAACATCAAAAATATACACTCATCAACATTGTAAAGTTGATTATTTTGTTAGATAGTATGGATTTAGAAAAAACAGTCCCGTCCACAGTTGTGGAAAAAAAGATTAGGCATACCAAGTATTAGGTAAGCAAAATTATATACATAGGAATACATTATATACTGACATTGCTAAACTGGGAAGTTCACATAAGGTAAAATAAGATAGAATTTATTGGTATGCTAATTATGGTGTACAAGTGATAATATAAAACTATGAGGAAGAGATTAATTTTTGTTAAACATTCAAGAGGACACTTTAGGCCACATCTAACTTTAATTACATTAACCATTCAAAAAATACATTATTATGCTCACTAATTCTGAAAATTATGGCACATAAAATGTTTTATGTGAATTAAGTTTGAGAAATATTACATATTTCATTCTCCTTTAAATTCTATTAGAGGTTTAATACTTAGCTCATTAAAGGCTATAAAAATTTACTATAGTAAAAAAAAAGATAAAATGTCAAACATTTTAACTTCTTTTTAAAAAATAAATCTTAATTATTTTCTGAAGAGTCAACTCATTCAAAAGGTACAGAAAGTTATGAAAAAAATAATTACTATTTCAGGTTCTTCAGTATCCTGAAGCAACCACAGCTAACAGATTTGTTTAAACACCAGTAGAGAGTCATTCTTTTTTTTTTTCATTTTTCTCTCTAACCAAGCATCAGGACAATCTCAACTAAAATGAAAAAAAAAATTGAAATAGTACATATGGTAGAATTGTCTGACAAGAATTTTAAAGAAGATGGGATGCCTGGGTGGCTCAATTGGTTAAGTCTGCCTTCAGCTCAGGTCCTGATCCCAGGGTCCTGGGATGGAGCCCCAGGTCAGGCTTCCTGCTCAAAGGGAGTCTGCTTCTCTCTCTCCCCCTGCCCTTCCATCCGCTCATGCTGCTCTCTCTCGTTCATTCTCTCTCAGATAAATAAACCTGCATGAGGGGGTTGCTAGTAATGGGGAAGACTACGCATGTTGGGGGGCAATGAGTATATGGGACATCACTGTACCTTCTTCTCAATTTTGCTATGAATTTAAAACTTTTAATAAAATGAAGACTTTAAGCTTTCTTAATTAAAATGTTTTAATCAATTTGTGGAATCTGTGAACAATAAATAAAGTTCTAGTACTCATATCACTGGAGTCAAAGAAGGAGAGAAGTAAGAATATGGTACCGAAAAATTAAGGAAATAATAATGGTCAAATCTTTCTAAATTCGGTGAAAGACTTAAACCTGCAGATTCAAGAAGTGCTTATAACCACACAAGATAAATCCAAAGAAACCCATTTTAAGGCATCATAATTAAATGTCTGAAATTAAAGATAAAGGGGAAAAAATTCCTGAAAGCTGCCAGAAACAGTGAATTATACTTAGGAGAACAATGATTTAAATAACAATGGATTTCCCACTAATCCATGCAGGCCAACAGGCCAGTTAGAAGTGGCACAATATTTTTAAAGTGATGAAAGAAAAGAAAAAGTGCCACACAAAAACAGTATATCTATTAAAAATATTCTTAAGAAATAAAGATGAAATAAGGCATTTCTAGATTAATGAAAACTAAGGTATTTGTTACCCGAAAAAAAGAATTGCTAAGAGAAGTTCTTCAAACAAAGAAAACAAAAACAGACTCTTGAAATATCAATAGAGAAAGATGTCAGAAAGGGTAAATATATGCATAAAATAATAGATTATACTTCTAGAGTTTTTAATATTATCTGATGATTAAAAGTAAAAATTATAACTGTGTCATATGGATCTCAGAATATGTAGAGAAAGTATTTATGACAATGATATTATGAAAGGAGAGTAAAGGATCTAGATGTTCATAAGGTTTTTATATTCTACTTGAAGTAGCAAAATACCAGTATTTTTTAAATTGTGGTAAGTTCCATATATATATTGTGATACCTAAAGCAACTATAAATTTAAACAAAATTACAATGAGATATCTTAAGTATCTTAAATTTCTAGAATTTATGTTTCAGTTAAAATAGAGTCAACACTAGAATACTAAACAGCTGTAAACATGACAATTTGTGTGTGGTAAATTCTATGGTAATAGATGGAGATCCTATTAAAGTGATATATGTGTATATAGAAAACAAAATAATATATACCAAAATGTAAAAATCAAGAGTGTGTTCTTCCACCTGAAAGAGACTTTGAAGATCTGTTGTCTGACTCTTTATAAATTTTGAAAGAGTGAGGTATTCCAATATACCTATTACATGTAATCCTCATTATTTACTACATATGTTTATGTAGATGGATATAAATGTTGCTGTGTACTTTGTTTTTTAGGAAAAATAGAATTCTGTTATTTTACTGATACAGAGTTCTTTTTTTTTTTTAGATTTTATTTATTTATTTGAGAGAGAGAGGGGGAGAGGGAGAGCACAAAGGGAGAGTGAGAGAGAGAAGCAGACTCCCCACTGAGCAGGAAGCCCAACGAGACTTGGGGCTCGAACCCAGGACGCTGAGATCATGACCTGAGCCCAAGGCAGACACTTAACTGACTGAGCCACCCAAGCACCCTGATATAGAGTTCTTGAGCCTCTTTTTGAGGGGGAGGTTAGTGAGGTAAAGTATAAATAAGCATTAAATAGTTTCAATTAAAAAATAGTCAATAGTGAAATAGGTGAAGGGGATTAAGAGTACACTTAATATGATGAGCACTGGGAGATGTATAGAACTGCTGAAACTAATATAACATTGTATGTTAAATATATTGGAAATAAAATTTTTAAATAATAAAAATAAAAAAATTTAAATAGTCAATAAATCAAATCTTTGTGTACATCTGTGTAAGGGGCAAAATGTGCTCCTAACACTAGGCAACTGGCAAATTATAACCTATATATTTCAACTTTTAACTTTATTCCTACATGTTTGCTTTCATTACTAAACCAGAATTTGAGTTTCAAAGGAATGCATAATTTTCTTTACTAATTTGTTGATCCTCCAACTCCCTTCTTACCCTTAGTTCAAGTTATTTTTGATAACCTATTAAGATTTACAAATCTCTGTTTGTAAATGAACTGTAATTGAAGATAATTCATAAATGAATACATATAATGACAAGTAAAGTTATCAAGCTTCCCTGTAATTATTGAATTAAGAGACAATATGTACAGATTATTTTGGGTACTTGTTCAATGATATTTTAATATTATACAAGTGAAACTTTTTTGTGCCATTAGAAATTATTAGTATATTACTGTATCGTGTATCTCCTTCTAGCAGTAAGAGACAAATGGCCTCCCATTGAATGTATATTTCTGAATCTAAATCATAGTGCCTTAATATTTATATTTTCTGGTAAGTACAATTGACGCTTAAACAACATTAGTGTCAACTGGGTGGATCCACTTAAATGTGAATTTTTTGATATAGAAAGTACTGTAAAAATATTTTCTTTTCCTTATGATTTACTTAATAACATTTTCTCTAGCTTACTTTATTATAATAATACAGTCTATAACGCATATAAACATGCAAAATATGTGCTAATCCACTATTTATATATTGGTAATGCTTCCAATCATAGTAGGCTTTCAGTAGTTAAGTTTTTGGGGAGTCAAAGTAATACATGGATTTTTTACTACAATAGGGGTTGGCACCCCTAATCCTCAACTATATTGGCAAAGTTATAGTTTATTATATTATATCAAAATATTGTACTAATTACATTATGCCTTGATATATTAGTGTTATAAATTCTAGAACAGAATATGAAGAACTATCCTTTAAAAAAATCTCATTAGAGGGGCGCCTGGGTGGCTCAGTTGGTTAAGCGACTGCCTTCGGCTCAGGTCATGATCCTGGAGTCCCGGGATCGAGTCCTGCATCAGGCTCCCTGCTCGGCAGGGAGTCTGCTTCTCCCTCTGACCTTCCTCCTTCTCATGCTCTCTGTCTCTCATTCTCTCTCTCTCAAATAAATAAATAAAATCTTAAAAAAATAAAAATAAATAAAAATTCTCATTAGAAATATATATTTTACTTATGCCTTAGTTTTTCAAGTATTAAATCTCCATAGATAGTTGATAACCTTAATTAATTTAAAATATTTTATAATGCATGTAATATGAGTTCATTTGGCATAGAAGTTTACAAGATATAAATTTGTATGTGTCAAGTTCTTTTTTTTTAACTTTGATAACAAAATTTATAAAATTATAAATTCAATAGATTGCATTTGGAATTTTTAAATTTATCTTTTTGAGGAAAGGAAAAAATATAGGCTAGACCTCTTGAAAAATGTTTTCACATACATCATCTTTTGTTAATTTAACACAGCATTTTGGTACACAAAAATAGAAAATTTAGTTTTCAAAACTGTTTCACCTTAATTTAGCTTTATTATTTTAAACAAAGATATTGTTTAATACCATCATGTTTTTCTTGTTTTTAAAATTTTGCAAATAAAATTTCATAAATATACAGTCCTATTTTATACATCGAATGATATTTAATTAGATACCCTGAATGACATCCAGTCTAATGTTTTAAGAATAGGGTAAAATGTGTACTTTTACTTGGTAGTGATCTCTAGTATATATATTATTAGAATAATATCAAATAGGGTATCACAACATAAGTGATTCTACCTTGCAGAAAATAGGTGACTTCCCATAAAATAATAAAAATAAAATTTTAAACATTATAAAACTGACATATAAAATATTTAAGGAAATAATGTTTACATTTTTAAATATATAGAATTTTATAACTTTTATAAGCAGGTGACCTTATTATATTCTATTATTTTTATTTTTCAGTCTTAACTTCTTTTTGTGTTGCTTATTATGGCCACTTGTGTTCATCTATGTATTTTCCAGTTTCTATTCCTTTTACTAGAAAGTTCAGTATTTGTTTACCTTGATAGTTTTTGCCCATATTTGCACATTTTTTTTTGTCAAAGTTGGCCTATTGTGTACATTTTTCCAATACACATTTTCTACTTAAATTACCTGACTTTTTTTCATCATGATCTCTATGATCTCATGAATTCCGTTTTTGGAAGGGTCCATTGTAAAACCCTTTATGCATATGTACTATATTGCTTGTTTTATTAAAATACTAATAAGTAATTTTTTGGTGTTATTATTTCAACTAGGCTGAGAGTTTATCAGGCATTGCCCAAAAAAACTAATGAAAAAAATAATTTGTGCTTCCCTTGGGTTTCCAATCTATCAATGTCCTTTTTCAAAAGCTTCAGGTTTTTGATGAAGACAATTAATGAACCAAGCTGTGGGGATAAAAATAATCAAAATAAAATATTACCTAATGTTACTGACATACATAAAAGACTTCCCTAGACATCAATTGTCATATAGTAAATGAGAATTCTGATCCCGGCTGATCTCATTGTGACTTCACCAAAATAGCTGATGTATTGAAAGAAGTCTTGAAATCTGTCATCTACAGATTTTTTATATGGCTAGTCCATGGAAACTAGTTTAATATTTACACAGCTAAACCTTATTCAGCTGTATTTTCAAAGAGATATAGGCATGTATGTGATCCCTTTTCTTTTGAATTATAACAGGAAAGAGCAAATGAACTCTGTTTTCTTCTACAGAAGAATTTTTGGAATTTTCTTTTACTTCTGCCAACAATTTTATTTATTCTAGTCAAATATATCTTTGATTACTCTTTTTTGTTTTGTTTTTCCAACTATTTTGGTCTTCAGCACTGTATACATGCTGTGTACAACAATTTCTGAAATATAAAACAAAACAAAACAGGGACGCCTGGGTGGCTCAGTTGGTTGGGCAACTGCCTTCGCTCAGGTCATGATCCTGGAGTCCCAGGATCGAGTCCCACATTGGGCTCCCTGCTCGGCAGGGAGTCTGCTTCTCCCTCTGACCCTCCTCCGTCTCATGCTCTGTCTCTCTCATTCTCTCTCTCAAATAAAAAAAATAAAATAAATAAAAATTTCCTAGAAGAATTTCTCTGTTTCCATTCTCCTTTCTTCCTTTACATCAGACATGTCACAACTTAATTACATTCTCTATCCTAACTATGTAGCATTATACTTCTTTAATCTTTTTTTTTCTTCTTCTTTAATCTTGAATACCTATTTTTGTGTTTAGTAAATCTAGATTTTCCTTTCTTTTGCAATTAAACGATGGATTAAATTCTGAATTGCACAGATGCTGAAGATTTCCAAATTAGCAAATAATTAAAAAGACAAAATTATAACTCATAATTTAACAAAGGAGAAAATATACAGTTAACTTCATTCATTCTTTTGGTATTATTAGTTATCTATACCTGATCACTAATGATGGTAGTAACTACAGTCATATGTAATGATCACATCAAAAGTTATATATTTGAATTTTTGTTGCTGTTGAAATTTCTAATTCTATTGTCCAGTGTGATGAGGCCTGGCAGAAAAAGAGTAGAATAAATAAGTGGGAATATCAGGTAAAACAGGAATATGTTCTGTTGTTGATAGAAAATGGCTCAAGAAAAAAAAAGTCTTGAGATATTGCCAGAAGGATTGAGAAATCAGAATTTTACGATGAATAAAGAAGAGAACAAGAGGAACAAAACCTATGGATGACAGCAAAGTCCAGGGAGAATACCAAACGTAATACAAAAGTGTAGTCCAGAATTACAAATGAGAATAGAGTGTGATGAGACATTGATGAGAATCGAAGCTTGTGTGCTCTAAGTTCTGAGTGGTTTTATTGGTTCACCGTCCCAGGGGCCTCTAATATTCTGGAAAGTCTGAAAAAAGAGCTTGTAAATCCAATTGCCTCATGATGTCTTTATTAGGAATTCAAAGGATTCAGCTGTGTTGTTTTATATCAATATGTTTTTATCATGGAATTAATTCAGGACAAAGTTCCAGAATTACTTTTGACATTTTGAGATTATTTGGATACTAAAGCATACAAAATTTAAAAATAAATAAATAAATATGGATCACAAGTCCCACATGCCATCTTTTAAAACAACTGGATCTATTTTACTGATTCTCATCCAATCTACTCAACAAAGAGACTATTTCAAACATTTTAATTTGTACCATACCTTTTATAAAATGAGCAAACAATAAAAATAAATAAATAAAAATAATACCTGCCAAGGCAGGGTCCATTCAAAGAGACTAATTTGCAAATGTGATAACACCTATTTCACTATTCAGGATCTAAGGTTAAGCTGAAAAATGTATTCACCACTCTTTTTACTGGTCAACATTATAAGATAGCATCAACTGCTTTTGTGATTTTTCTTTCCTTACACATTAAACTTACTTTTTTCATGTCTATTAGTACAGAGTGAACAAAATATACCCACTTTACTGGCACAATAAAACATAAATATTCAGGTAAAATAATAGGACTAATAAAATGTTTTACTTTTTTATATTACTAAATCACAATTACATTTGAAGACAGAACTGGGATAGACTTCAATAGTGTATAAGCCCTTGTTGTCTATGTTGAGGTGGACTAATGCTTAGAGTGTCCAATAGATGATTATCTTTCTTTTCTTAAAAAAGAAACAAAAAACAGGGCGCCTGGGTGGCTCAGTCGGTTGAGCTACTGCCTTCGGCTCAGGTCATGATCCTAGAGTCCCGGGATCGAGTCCCGCATCGGGCTCCCTGCTCGGCGGGGAGTCTGCTTCTCCCTCTGACCCTTTCATGCTCTATCTCATTCTCTCTCTCAAATAAATAAATAAAATCTTTAAAAAAAAAAACATTAAAGAGACATTTGAGTCTGTGGCTATGGACTGCTTTGTAATCCTAAATATGGTGATTTATCTTCTTTCATGGACATAAATTACATAGTAAAATTGTAAAAAATAGACAGAAATATTTAATTGAGGATATGTATCAAAGCACTTTGAAAATGTTACTTTCTAATACAATACAAATATGACTTTCATTTTAAGTATGATGTTCATTTTCAGAAATTTGTGGAAGGCCTAGCATATTGTAATGTGTGATGGTACATTTTTCTTTGTCATGGCCAAGATACATGACAAACAAGGAACAATAGAGTAAAAAATAAATACATAAAACCAGGAATACCATCGTGAAAAATGTCTACCATCAGAAGCAATAGACTTCAGAATGGAACTTCTGCATCAGTATATGATGACAAGGTTTTATTCCTTTCTTGACTTATCCTTCTAACCTTACACTATAAAATTAGATTCTTATAAAATAAGAGCTCTAAAACTCTCCATTTTCCACTGTTCTTCCTTTCTCATTTTTAGTCTTTGCATCTAAAATGATCTGTGAAAGAATAAAGTCATACTTCAGCTGCTGCTGTGTTTAATCTATCAGCATTCAGACATCTCTCCAATGACATTATTCATAGAGTCAAGAAATAAATGCAACTTCAAAGTATGAAATCTGGTCTCTCTCTTTTTAAATATGATAACATTTTCAAAGGTGAAAGAGGTCTTCCATGAAACTAGCAACTGATTTCATGCTGTAAGTTCCTCATTTTATTTGAATTTGATATTAAATAGAGGGGTGCACAACCATATCAAATACGACTGCCCTACTTTGTTGAAGTCAGACATATTAGAAAGCAAGGACCTATGCAATTATTAGTGATCAGAGGATGACAATGTGTCACAACATTTATTGAGCACCTATTTTTATTGGACATTAGTGTCTAATATAATATCCATAATTTCTCAATATGAATAAAATTGTAGTATATGAGAAAAAGACAGGTCATGGATATATATGGAAAACTTCCTACTTTAATTCATGGCAGTTTCTAGTCAAATGATTTTGGTGAGTTACTTCATATATCTCTTTCATTTTTCTGACTTTTAAGATGAGGGTATTAATCTACTTCACAGTCTATGAGCATTCAAAGAGTTATTTTATGGTAGTTTGCTGTAAACCATAAGATATTAACCAATTTTAAATCATTTGTAGAGGTCCTATCATAAGATAGAAAAAATTACAGAATTTCAGAAAGCATGGGTATTCTTCAAAGTAAAGTTGGTCAGATACCTCTTTACCTAAAATAAATCTTTCTCTTAGAATCATGAATATTGAGAAACAGATTGCCCATGGCCCCACTTATTTATAGAGCAGAGGTTCCAAGCCAAGAAGACCACAGTACCACCCCCCTTGGTGCCCACTCATTGAACAAGAGTGTCATTCCAGGAAAACAGCCTCAGTGTCCTGGCACAGGATACTGCCCAGGAAGAAAGCAGGCTATAGAGATACAAATTATTCAGCTTAGCCTGAAAGGACTGCCTCATTTTGAAACAGAGAATGGGGAACTCTTCCCTAAGGTACTGCCCAAAAACAATGGAGATCTTGGTGAAGAACCATTAAGGCTGATAGCTCCATGATATAAACAACAGGCAGAAAAGTTAAAAGTTTAACAGAAATAACCAGGAAAATAAATAGCCAAGAGAAACCATACTGGGATCACAGTCAACCCTGGGGATTTAGAAGGCTGTGCAAATATCCTATGCTGCACTCACTCAGGAGTAATCAGAAAATGATACGGGGCAGACTTGAAAACACACAAACCCATCAACACAGACAAGAAGCTTCATTGGTACAAAGGGCTTAAAATATCTTCAAGCAGTGTCTGAACATTAAGTCACTCTGACCTAGGGCCAACTCCTTGGAAGGCAGGCTTAAAAATAAAATCATATATAGCCCTGGAAGTCTGAAAAATTCTTTCAATGACCAAGGATATACCCTTGCGATCCTGAAAGAGAACTTTCAAGATAAAAGTCCTTGGCTAGAGATGGCAGCAAAAATAAATAAATAAATAAATAAATAAATAAATAAATAAATAAATAAATAA